>NW_025335268.1:109635790-109756505 GCF_004798865.1 Varanus komodoensis | reverse complement strand
TGTTCTGCTTCTTAAAAATAGATAATGAGGACTGGTGAAATGACTGGTTTTTAGGGGCAAGGCTTCAGATTACTTAATTTCTAACAGCTAAGAAGGCTTTGTTGTTATAGATCTTAAAGAGTTAACTACCACAGGAGTGTAATGAAATTATCAGGTTATAGTAATTGCACCAGTAATTTGATACGTTGCTGTTTGAATGAAGCCATGTGTGCAGCATTTGTTAGTTTTCTTTGCTGAATCTACCCATACCATGCTTGCATTCCATCAGTCTGAAAGCTTTGACAGCTAATCAGGATCATTAGACTTAGTAAGTAAAGAGCTTTTATCACCTCGTCAAATAAGTCAGCAGATTTCCATTATTTTCCCTATTTTGAAAAACTGAATGGATGATTATGTACCCTTCTCTGTAAGGTTTATGCCACTTTTCCCTCAGATGATGATGATTATTATTATTATTTGTATTGACATTTTGAATCTTGAATTGAGTTTTGTGTGGCATGACTTGCACATGTTTTTTATTAGATGAAACTTAATAAAAAGGGTTGCCTATCCAAGGCCATAAGGGTTTTTGAAATTCTGCATCTTAAAAGAAATACTGTGTGCTAGTTACAAAGTGCTGTGTTACACCACAAATAATTTCAAAAGCAAAAATTAAATGTATGTGATCACATTCTGGTTGTTTTTAAAAGCCTTAAAAACTATTTAGAGACAACACCCTTGGCAACAGTTAGATTTCTCCACTCCTGCTCAGTCTGGATGTATAACTCTTAAATTCTTAAAAGGATAAACATGTTCTTGGAAAGGGAAATCCAGTCTGTGAATGTAAAGAACAGCCTATTTATATAACCAGAGAAAGAACACTCTAAATGTAAGTTTTCCAGTTCTGCTCTATATACTTCAACACATTACACAGAAGCATTTGGCAATATTAATATAGTCCATCATCCCTTAATATAAAGAAGGTATGGTATAATTTTGATTTTTTTAAAGGAAGACATTACCTGTGAGTTGAATTCAGTGTGACTTATGAATAGCCATGATAGAATTGTGCTGTTTTCTTCTTGGAAATAATGTCATTTTTAATAGTTACAGTTGAGTTAGCTTATGTTCAAATACATGCCCATCTGTCAGATGTAATGTGCTCTTTCTTATAAATGGCCCTTTTAAAATGGAAACTACTCATGTATAACATAGTCCATCATCCATGCTAATAAATAATGTACAAGAAATCAGTTTGCATATCTCATCATTTTAACTAGAAATGTACTGTTTTATTTTTGGGAATCTCAGTGTTACTTTTTCAATAGGTAATGTGTTGGATCACTTTCAAGTGCATAAAAAAGAATCCAGCAATAACTGTATTGTATGTGCAAAGTAACATTTTTCACACTGAGGTGTTGTTGAGTCGTTCACATTCATTTCATTTCTTTAAATATGAGTGATCTCCATGCCTAATCAGACTGCCTATAATGTTGAAAGCATTAAGGAAAATAGAAGAAAGAACAGACTAAAAGACATGTCAGAGTCTATGATAAAGACATGATGGGAACAGTCATACTGAATTAGAGGCTTGGTGTCAGTGATGGGATGCATTAAGCTTGGATATGCCTACTTAAAAGCTTTTTGCATTTCACAGTACAGACTAGTTAGCCTGGTCCTGTTTCATATTGTAACCATGAATTCAAACTCTATGAACACGCATGATTTAGGTATACTTCAAGCAATCGATACCTGCTTCTATAAATTCTTAAATACTGGCTAACTGGTTTTATTCTGTATTGTTTAAGGGACTTTTGAACCACATCACTGACTTTCTGACATGTCTAGTAACAATTACAGTATTTCCACTGCCTATCATCTCTTCAACTACTGTATTAAAATACTTGACTAAATCCACTTTCTGTAGTTTTAAATGTGAAACAGTTGGTAATCAATAACAATGTCAGATGAATTGAGTGAGAAAGTTTTTTTTTTCTAAAAAGCTGTTTGTATAATTATCCCAGATTAATTATGTTGGGATAGCTAAGATGAGGACTATTAGTTCAAAGTTAAAATGTATACTAAAAAGTTGTATACTACATAATGCAGACTACTTACAATATCTTGAAAAGACTCTTAATGTGTTTTTAGAACATAAATTACCTTTTGTCTGACAAAGTACATGCTATAGCAGATAACTAATATCTGCTTCATTGTTTCAATCAACAAGTGCCCTGGATCTAGTTAAAATGAAAAAAAGAGCATTTGAAAAATGCTTAAATAGAAAAACTGAGGCATGGCAGCTCAGAAACTATAATGGTTAGGCAAGCAATATTTTTATAATATTGTCTAGTTATTGCATGATTTGTTGTTTTTTGTTTCACTGAGTGCTTAAACATTGAGCGGATAGAGAAATGTTAATTGGGTTTTTGAACTAGGCAGGAAATTGGTCTCAAAGGCCCTTTCCCTTTTCTTTTTAATTGTGGTTGTGAGCCAGTGTTCAACATTCTTGCCTTGTGAGGGTTTAATTTTCATCCAACTGAGTAATGCTCTCATTGCTTCAAATAAGCTCTTGCATTTTGTGATTTTTATATTCACCTGTTGCTTTTGTAGATAATTTGTGTTCAAATAAGAGCTTTTTTCTCCATGATCTTCTGAGATTGTATTTATGAGCATGCTTGCACACCTCAGCTGGTTATCCATATCTTTTTAAAAAATAAAGAATTAATGAGCAGATCTGAATTGTTCTATTTATTGATCTTATATAACTAAATCATGTAGTTAATCCATTCCAACATAAATGTTTACATATTTCTATTGATTAATTAAACCCAATCTTATCTGGAAAACTCCCAGAGTGGCTTACATAACATCAACAAATAGAAGACAGACCCTGCCCACAGATTTACAATCTAAAAGACATGCTGTAAAAGCAAATATAGATGGGGAAAGAAGATTTAAAATAAGCATTAGTTCTTCATTGGAAAAATGTGAACCCTCAAATTGCTAATCACAACATTTTAGGCCCTTAGTCTTTGATATGAGGACATTTACAGAGAGAAAAACTGCTTGTTGTTAATGAATAAATATTAACAAATGAATATATTGAAGATCTTTAAAATTACTTAAAACCAGTCTATCAGGAAGTTAAATTTTAGCTTAATTTAAGAACTCTTTATCTGGGTAGCTAACAACAAGGATATATTTTATTGCTGGGAATTTTTTTTCAAGATAGTTTTACAGTATCAACAACATAATCCAGTGTGGCTGTCTGTAATCCATTAAATTTGGAGGATTACAGGTATCCTGTGAAGAACAGAAGGAACATGCAGACCAAGATCACCTCCACTCCCCTGCTCACCTACAAACACTTAGCCATTTTTAACCATCTAAGTGTTTGGCCCCTGATCACAAGGAAGAGGGGCTGAGACCCTAAGGGTATTCATCATGTACTGGTGCAGTCTTACTCCTCTCCTCCCCATCCCCTCTAAATGACCCCTCCTTACCAGCTCTGAGATCAGTGAGTTGTGTTTTAGCCATCACAATTTAGTTTTTTTCTAAATGTTGTATTTTTTGTTGGTAAAGAGTTGGAAAAAGGGTAAAAGATAATGGAAAATGGTAATTGAAATGACAATGATTAACAATTATTATTTTTATTGGTATTCTCTAGGCAGAAAATCTTCCAAACAGTCCAGAATGTGGTTATGGTTCTTTCCATCAGCAGTATTGGCTTGATGGAAAAATAATTGCTGTGGGTGTAATTGACATCCTTCCAAAGTGTGTATCTTCAGTGTATCTCTACTATGACCCTGATTATTCATCTCTGTCTTTAGGAGTTTACTCTGCACTAAGGTAAGAAGACATTTTACAATATGTAGTAAATTATAGAATTAAAAATAGAATGAAAGACTAATGATCAGAGTAAAGGCTTATTACCATTTTATTAAGAGTAAGATTTGTTTACTTCATAGGTTCTAAGTCTGAAATTTAATATAGGGTATTAGCATTGACCCTTGCTTAATGTATTTCACTGCTTTGGAAGATAAGACTAGTTCATTGCAAGTGAAACATCATCAGAACAGCCACGTAGCACAGCTTGTTGAACTAGTCAGTTTGAAACTCCAGTTGAAGAAGTCACGTGCTGAAATGTTCTGCCATACTAACAAATGCAACACAAATGCAACTAGAACCTTTCCTCTCAACATAGCTTCTGTTAGATGCATGGAGTGTTTCGCTTTTGTTTTTATTTTTAAAAATTGACAGGACACCCAGTCCAGAAAAAAATGCAATCAATCATGAGATCCAGCTTTCATACTAAACATCCAGAGATGGCTGAACAAGGACGAATTCTAACTCAGCTACTGTTGTTGATACATACATACATACATACATACATACGTGTTTGTGCATGTGTGTGCCCTGTTTCTGCCCAAAGTGGGGAAGATGGAAGACATGATATGAGCCATACTTTATTTGTGTGACTGTAGTATCTACCTCAACCCCTACCCCATCTACAGAAAGAATGGGAGATTTTAGTAATGGCATCAGGGTACAGAAAAGGAGAGTAAGCCACCCTGCAAATACCCAACAGTGGGTTCAGCGAGTGACCTATGTTGTAGCACACAGGCTCACAGTCGGATGTCAGCTGCCATCACTCCCAGCTGTGACTGTGATCAGTTTTTCACACACTATGGTTTTCCCCCTCTTCTCCTCTTCCTCTTTTTATTTAAAAAAAAGTTTTGTGATTTCTAAGGTGATAGCCACTGATTGCTCCATCAAAATGCCCAAACTGCATGTTGGAGAGGCTGTTATTGGTTTGCTATAGCCCCCCCACCACCCTTTTTAAGTGGATTTGCATGGATTTTGTCCTGGAAGGTGTGTCTTGTTAACGCACAACAAACACCAACCATGGACATTGACCAGAGCAACTATAAATACGTTTTTGTTATGTTGCATCTTTTGACAGTTGTTGCAAGGTGATGCAATGATGTGAGGAACATTGTTACAAAGTGGGGTGGTGAGTTAGATCACTGCCTTCATGGCAAACCATCTAGGTTTTTTGTTTGTACCTGACTGTTCTCAGTGTCCTGTATCTTGTCCACCATTTCCCAAGATTCTAGGTGGACATGTCATGAGTGGTGCCAGTTGGAGCTGAGGGTCAGAATAGATATCCTGGGAGGCCCCTTCTGACTCATTCTGTTTCTTTGTTTCTATGTGTCAGAGTGCCTGGGTTGGGAAGGTGGAAAAATGTGAGTCACCCAATTTATGGTAGTTGTAAAAATTCATGCTTCCTTTTAAATTGGCAATTTTGACAAAGCTAATCTGATTCGTTTGTTTGCTAGCTAGCTTTTGACAAGAACATTTACCTGTCTCTCATCTCAACGTATAAAGCCCTGTCATAAAGCCCTGATTAGCCTTTTCAGAAATCTTATTTTAAAAGGAACACTGAGCTTACACTTTTCCACTTTCCCAGCCACCAAAGAAATTGGAAGTTCTTGCCACAAAAGGGGTGAGAAGTCTTTTTCTGAAGAGGAGTTTTGGGGAGAATTTTTCACATAAAAAGGCATATGTTCCAATCCAAAAACCACCCAATTCTCATTCAACCTCCCCCCCTTACTAAAGAGACCCAGATTTCTGAGAACTAGCTGTCAAAATTAGTTTCCTTTGCAATAGGAGGAGAACTAGACATGTGCACTTTTCCAAGCACTTAAGCGCAAAATGTGCACCTGATGGGAATTAAAGGGGGAACAAAGAAAATTAGGATCTTTCTGCAAAGAGGTATAGATCCCTAAAACACCTCCTTTTCAGCAAAAGTTCCATTGCATCTTTGGTTTCTCTTGGTAGCTCTCCTTCTGCAAGCTGCCAAGGGGAACCAAAGAGGGTAGGTAAAAGATAGTTGAAAAACTGAAAAACCAGGTAATGAAAAAAGGTAAAAGATGGGGAAACAGTAATTGATTAAAAAGGTAGGTTTTTGCAGTTTCTCATGACAGGCTGTCAATGGATTGTTGCTGCACATCAGGGATTTCCTTGCAGTGAGGATAATGAGAAAGGGAACAAGCCCAAGATTTTTCACAAGGTTACAATTTCTGTCTCCAAAGTAATTTTTTTCCTGAGAGAGGCTGTTCTGTTCCTTTTTCAATTTCTCCCAGTTTTTTAAAAATTCACATTTCCTTGCACAATGCTTCTGACTAGCTATTTCTATACAAGGGACAGCTAGTTAAGTATTCCAATTCATTTTGGTGAACACTGCCTAATTAATTTTACTGCCCTCACTGAAGGAGTTGAGCCTGTGTCCAGATTTACATTTTCTCCATGTTCCTGTTACTTGATTTTCACTGTCAGGTCCAGCATGGCTAGGGGTTTTAAAAATTGGAACTGGCCGGTGTGAGGTTGATCATATTATTTCTTAGCTCCTTGCTACATATAAGTTGTTGCCATTGCATTCTTATGGGACTGAAAACCTCTTGCTTACATTTGATTGATTGATTAGATTTTATATCCCACATTTTCTTACGGTAAACTCAGTGGTTTACTTCATTCTTCTCTTTCTGCTCTCAGTCTTACTTTCACAGCAACAACCTTGTGAGGTGAGTTGGGCTGAGAGTCTATGACTGGCCCAAAGTTACCTAGATAGCTCCATAGCTGAGTGCCTATTTTAAAAATAGCACTTAAACATTTTAAAAATGTGTACATCCCTTCAAAAAGTGGCTCATAATCTAAGAATTCTGGGAATTTGACCCAGGATAATGCAGTGTGTTATAATGTCATGATATGGAACTGTAACCAAAGGGAAAATGACTAAATTCCTTGCAAAGGAATCTACTTGATTGCCTTTTCTCTCAAGACAAAAACTCATGGATATGTTAGCATACAAAATACTACCTTAGAGTCATGAAACCAAAATTCTGGTCACTGTGAAATTGATTCTGAAATAATATGTTAGGTTTTACTTAATGAGTTGCAGGAGTTTTCCCTTAAAGTTCTAAGCTGCCAGTAGTCTCTACTGGAGACAGAAGAACAATGACCTGAGTGATTTCACTCTGATCTTCTTTTTACCATCTAATACCCATCTAAAAACAGCTTTGTCTGCTTTTTTTGTGACAGAAAATTTTCAAGGAACTATGTAGCACGTACAGTAACCTTTTCTTTAAGAGAGAATAGCTGATGGACTTAACATCATTCCCGTAAGATTGGGATAATATTGGCTTGTGACTATAGGATTTCTTCCTATCCTTTTTTTCTCTTTTCTTTGCCTACATTGTGTGGTTTGGAATTTTGAAATATATGCTTGAATAATTTAACCATGCAGCGGACAACTGCATTCTTGGTTGGTCTCTCTCTCTCTCTCTCTCTCTCTCTCTCTGTGAGGGAGGGAGGGAGGGAGGGAGGGGGGGTTTGCTTAGGTTAGGAGACTGGACAGGCTATTCTTATGAGAGCTGCTAAGATACTAAATGAATTAATCTGGCTTCGTTATAGAAGATGTAGGACAGATACCAATATCTGAGCTGACTTTTTAGGGAGAAATGAGTGGTAATGCCTTATCTTCACCTGAGAGTTAATTCTGAAAGAACTAAAATGTGAAATTACTGGTTCTTTTACAAATCAGTAACTGATTAAAAGAAGCAGAAACAAACAAACAAACAAACAAAAAGGATAATTTCCAGAAGTAAGTACGTAGATATCCAGTGATAGCACTTCCTTATCCTAGGCACCATAGCCAATAAAGAGGCATGATGTGAATTGAAGGTAAAGTATCTGGAGAGAATGGCTGCCAGAAGAGGAAAACAGTTCTGGTTGTTTCTGTTGGGATACCCAACTTTTGCAAATCTTTCTGCTTATTATACTCCCTGTGCCTAATCCCATTCTGTTCCAGGGGCTTTACTATCCTTTAGAAGCAGGTTTTTGGTGGGTGTCTTATTTGAATAGGGTTATTGGAAACTTGTCATCACACTGACTTGCACACAGGGAAGATGGTTCTGTCTTTCTATTGTATACAAGCCATAGTCCAGCCACACATGGAATACTGTTTATTCTCGTTCTTCAAAAGGCACAGAAAAGGGCACATTACCTATGAGGAAAGACTACATATGGGGGGTCATTTAATTTAGGAAAAAAGGTGACTAAAATGTTTGCTTGATAAATATAGATTCCTTCAGCAGCTACTTATACTTAAACAATAAAGGATAGGACTGGTTGATTACACTGGAATACTATTAAATTTAGGTGACATTGGCAGTCGTGCATCCTTCAGTGTTTCTCACATCTCTGATAACATTGCGCCAAGTGAAATGAAAGCAGTTCCTTCCAAATAACCGAAGTAATGGAGAAAGCTATACACCGACATCAATTTCTGTCTCAGAACTGAATAAGACAAAGAAAATCTTGCCATTTTTCTTCCAAAAATATAAATTGGATGCGTACAGAACAAGCTTTTCCTATAATCAGAAAATTGGTTTATTGCATGCAAATAGGTATTTGTATGTAAGTTGCTAGAGTTCATTGGAAGGATTTCTTTGAAACTCATTGATTTAAAAATTCTCTGTTGTGTGTATGCACTGTTTTAGTCCGGCTGAATACAATGACTGGGACAGGCGTCTGTAGCGCATCAGTGCATGAATATTAACAAGAAACCTGTTAAAAGAGTGCCTTTAATCACTTGTCATTTGAATTTCAGATTAGCTTCTTGGCAGGACAAAATGCAAAACTGGCTTGGTTAAGTAAAGGAGTTGGTGGGTTTTTATATTGAGCTTTCTCTATACTTATTATTCTCATTCGTTGATTAAATGTAATCATTCCTTTAACACAGGCCAAAATTTAGGCCATTCAAATTTGTGAGTTTTTTTCCCCTTTATTATGATTGCTGCTTACATCTGCGACTACCTCTATCTAGTATTATCTTTTTATCCATTCAGAATGAATGCTTCTTTTACAGGGAAATTGCTTTTACTCGACAACTTCATGAAAAGGCCCCTGACCTAAGCTATTACTACATGGGATTTTATATTCATTCGTGCCCTAAAATGAGATACAAGGTAAGACTGAAGTTCTTTGTTAACAAGTCTGAATGCAATCTTAAGTTTGATTCAAGTGTTTTATGTGGTTATGACAGATTTGTGTACTTCCACTGACTTCCTCTCTGCTTTTGCATGGCCATAAGGGGGTTGGCTTAAGTTCAGTTTGGTTCAAGTGCTCAGACTATTTTACAGTTCTGTATGCATATAATTCTTTTGGTGGAGATACAATCCAAAGAATTGAACAAACTTTGACTAATGGACAATATAGAAAGGTAAATAATCTAATCTAATCTAATATACTAGTTCTGTATACCCATGGATATTATGGGCTTCAATTTCTGACGTAGCTGCCTTTGTGCTACATAGAAAACCATATTTGAAATGGAGGAGACTTAAAATAGCATGCAATATTGGATAAAGCTGTGTTGGTCAAAAAAGATTAATTTCACTGAGAGGGGATCCTGGTTAGTAAAACATAATTTATTTGACGTATTTTAAATCACTGAATTGTGCAACTTCTAAAAGCAAATGTCTTTAGGTGTGTAGTATTCCTTATCCCTGTAGTTTCTGATTATACTGGTTTTCATTGGATAGTTAGCTCAGAGGATTAGAAAAATATTTTCAGAGGTGACTCCAGATACTTAGTGAGCATTTGACTCACCATGGGTATGCTTACCATGTAAAGGAAGACATTATCTGCAGATGTCTTATTGAGAATGAGTTGCATCTGTAAGTAGTCCATTTAATACTCCGGCATTGCATTCCTGTGCATATTTGTTCACAAGTCTTACTGTGTTCACTGTGATTAGGACGGCAGCCTAAACATTTATATTACCTGCAGGCATTCCTATATTTTATAGATGGAAGTTTGGATATGAACTGATGTATTGTATAATTGAACGTAACATGGCTGGGGCCATGAGGATGTGTGTTCACTTACAATTCAGTGTTGTTTCTCCCTCAGTATCCAGGAGCTTTTTGATTTGCATGTCCACACTGAACAGCTTGCTGTTGTTTTAAACCATATGCAGATCAGAAATAACAAGCAGGCAAGAGATAGCGTGCTCACCAAATCTCTGTGGCCCAGACGTACCAAGAGTTAACTTAATCCAGGATTGGTTGTTATGTGCAAACTGGGTTATTGTGGTGTATATCAAAAGGTGGTGACCTTGCAAACTAATAGTTGTTTAGCATAGAGTTAAGTTTCTTCCCAACTTACTGCCCAGGCCTGAAATACTTTCCAGTCTCTTTCCCAGTTTACTGTCCAGGCCTTGAAACCCTTTCTGGCAACCATTTCACAGCTCCCACCATCAGGCATAATGGCCAGGGAAGACTAAAACCCTGCAAATGGAAGTTGGCATATGCTTTTTGTGCAGGAAGGTGGCTTATAGAAAGTCAAAGTATTTGCCCAATACAGTCTTCTTTGACTAATCAGGAGCTATCTGACAGAGATGGGAATTTCATGTCTTTTAGTACTTTGTTTTTGTGAGGGTTAGGATGGACAAGACAGAGTGAAGCAGAAGTAACAGTGGGGTGGAGAAGAGAAGACAAGATTGTCCAGTGGGTGTCTTCTTGCAATTACAATAGGCTGCAATAATACAACTGCTTCTCTGACAGTAAGCTCCACTGAATTCACCTGACTTCTGGAAGTTGTTTGCACTGCAAAGCCAAACTGTTATGAACACTGGCCCCAAGAAGTCCCTGTAAGAGAATATTTTAAAGATTTTCCCTCTGTAGGAATATATACAAAATATAATGAGGTGAATTCTGCTTGTAAGTATGAAACAGTGTAAATAATACTCTATTTCAGCAGTCCCCAAACTTTTTGGCACCAGGGACCAGTTTCTTGGAAGACAGTTTTTCCATGGACCAGGAGTGGGGATGGTTTCAGGATGATTCAAGCACATTACATTTATTGTGTACTTTATTTCTTTCAGTATTACATTGTAATGTTTAATGAAATAATACAACTCTTCATTAGTGGGAGTCTCCCTCCCGACTTGCAGCCCAGCCTTTACTTGCTTCCCAGTTCCCTTGCTGCTTGTATGCGCCCTCCCTGGCTTCTCATGCTGCTTGCCGCCTGGCTGTGCCACTGCCGCCATCCACTCAACATTTTTGCTATCAATAAACTGTAATTTTCATAGTCTGAAAGGTTTCAGTTTGATCAACGTAAAGATACTTGTCGTTGCCAAGAAAGTTTAATCTACCATTTATATTCATTGTAACTTGAGCTCTCCTAATGTGGGGACAATCGGGGAGAGGGATAAGACCCCACCTGTGTAATTTCAGGTTAAAATGCACATTCCAGCCATGTGGGATCAGAACATGTAGAACTTTGGATCATAGCACGGAATGTGTCTAGGGGTCTTCACATGCTGGTACCTGGACAGTTGGCTGTTTCATCATTTTTGCTGTGATTTGGGTGAGTTTCTATTATTCAGTCAAACCCCTCCCCCACAACTGTACAATTAACTACAGTGCAAACTTTGTTCTCATGCCTTTTGCCTGAAATTGTTCTGTACTTTAACTCTAAGAGGTACCTTCAGAGAATATCTACTTTTTATTCTTTTGGTTGAAACTATATTTTTGCCACCTTTTGCTTTTGTCCTTCATTAACCTTAACTTTATTTAAGATGTTAAAAAATACTCATTTTGGGCTAAGCTTCCTTTCCCTGTAGCATTTCCCAGGCTCTCTTGGCATGTACATTTTCATGCAAATTAGTTTCAATTTAAGCCCACAATGTTGCTTTACTTTGGCCAGCTGCCTGACTTCTCAAAAACTTTTCCATTGAGTTTGCAAATTTTAAGAATGGTCTGCTTTGAAGTATGTAGGAGAACTAATAGTTTCTGAAAATGTTACGTCTCACTATGTTTTAGAGATTGTTCTCTAAAAGAAGAACAAGGTGTTTTAATGGAAACTTCATCCAGATTTGCATAAAGTCCACAGGAAATGTAATTATTTGAATTGGTCAGACCATTTCATTCTCATGGCATAGCTTGATATCAGATGGAGAAAACAGTAGAAAGGATTCAAAAATGTCAGAAAAGAAAAAGCCAATTCATCTGTGATTAATCATTACACTAAATACCTCTGATAGACTGTGGTCATAAGCTGAATACTGATTTTTTTTTTTTTTAATTGTGCTGTGCTTGAGAACCCATTCCTGTGATTAAGTTTTGAGGAAATCAGCAACTTCTCAGTAGCACTGAAAGCTTGTGCAGTAGTAGTCTGCAACTCCCTATCTCCAAAGTCAAGCATTGGCAGCCTAAATTCCCTGAGGTTTCCCATTTTCACAGTTCCCCGACTGTGGAATTTAGTTAACCTTCCTCAGTAAACTTGGCTTCGCTGCTTAAGCAGAAATGGAAAACCACTGTACAGCAAAAGTCCAACAGGATGTTGTTTAGCCATATTTTCTTGTAAGTATGCCACTGCAACATTGAAAGGTTTGCAGGTCTCTTTCCAGTCCCACACACAATGTAGCTGGCACATAACATTTTCCTGACTTCATCCTATTTTAGCTGACTTTAGATGACAACCAGTTATTCACAAAAGTATTGATAGAGTAATGCATAGCTCTATATTGACAAGGGCCACTGTACAGTCCTAGTTAGTAGAAAAGACTACTTATAAATGAAAATGTTAACTTCAGCTTGAGCTCAGTGCAGGCTTAGAAACATGAAAAAGGTATGCCAAGTTCTTCATAATGTGGAGAAAATGTATAGGGAGACATTTTTCTCCCATACCTATAATACTGCAACCTAAGATCATCAAATGAAATTGATTCCTGGGAGATTTAGGACAGAGAAATGAAAGCACTTCTTCACAAAGTGCATAGCTAAGCTATGTAATTAATTTCTGTGGGTTGGATTACTTTAAAATGGAGATTGGACAAATTCATGGAGAATAAGCTTTTCTGGGGCCACTAGTCCAGATAGCTGTATGCTTTCCGCCAGTATCAGGGGCAGTATGCCCATGTGCCCCCTTTGGGTAATGGGTACTGCTGCACTCTGTCCTGCTTTTGGGTTTTCCATGGGCAGCTGGTTGTCCACTGAATGATGGATTAGATGGGCTCTTGCTCTGATTCAGCCCAGCTCTTATGTTCTTTTTGCCAGAGCCAGAAAGTTTCATGATAAAGACCTGTGATGTAGGTTTGTTGAACTGGCAGCTTTCTTTAGTGGTTGTCTGAGGTGGACCAGGCAATATCCACAAAGGCCTTTAGAAAACGTGTTATAGTTATGAGAAAAACAGGCATTGATGCCAGATCAGTTCTGCATAATACCGATAATGTTAGGTGAGGTAAATGCCACCTTTAAAATGGTGTCAATGATCATTTCAAGATCACAGACCTCTGCATAATACCATTTAGGTTATTCTGGGGAAAACTGTTATAACTCAGAAAGTAATGAGCCAATCCAGACATACTGTGCACCAAAATGAAGGCCACCCTGACTGTCAAAAGTATAATAGTAATAGAGTTTTGTTTTTACTGAATGAAGTGCTTTGAGGCTTCAGCTATTGCAGTTATGACCAAAACATGATTTTGGAATGGTGGACTATTTTAAGCACATTTGTTTCAAGCTTATTTCATATTAATTAGCTGGTCCAAATTCGATGAATCATTTACATAACTATAACCAAAAATATCTTTTTAAACAGGTTCAAAGTGAAAAGCATATATTATAAATACCTTGTAGTTACTTATTGGAGTAACAGAAGTAAGAGTTGTGTAGAGACCATCATTTACAAGATTTATAGAAGAAATCTACTTACCACTAGAATATCCATTGTTAAGCAATAAAATGGTGTCATGTCTTACGGTTCAGAGGCCCAGCATCTTCGCATACTAGACTTTGGTTTGTTTGTTTGTTAGAGGTTTTTACAGACCATTCTCTTCAACATATGCTCGGGGAACAGTTTACAAATAATTAAACTAACCTAACACACTATTCATGAAATCATATCCAAATACAAAGAATTAGCTGCCATGACAAGAAAATGAAATAATAATACTTAACCTATTAAACTAGAACAACCAATCATAATTTAGATAAAAACAGTATAAAATCATAACCTCTAATCAGCAGTTAAAATGACAGGAGAACAGAAAGGTTTTGACCTGGTGCAGAAAGGTGTAAAGTGTGCCAGGCACACTTCCCTCAATAACTGATTCCACAAATGGGGCACCACTACCAAAAAGGCTCTTCCCCTTGTAGCCACCTTCCAGGTTTAGACAGATCACAGAGAGAGCTGTATTTCTGAGAGAGCACTTGACACCTTCTTTTATACCCTCTTCTGTACCTTGCTGGCTGAGGATGCTGGCCTCTGATGAATGTGACTGAGAAAAACATTCCTGTAGCTTCTACCCCTTAAACACGTAGGACTATGAGATTGAAGAAACAGCCACCAGCCTTTTAAGAACTGCAGTCCACATCCAGCAGGAGATGAGTTACTTGGAGGATCAGACTTTGCCATTCTGTTGAAGCATTTAGAGAACTGCGTGCCTGGGAGACATTGCTGTTTGTGGACAAATACTCCTGAAAAGACCACCTGCGGAATAGCACCACAGCCCTTGCCTTGCTTATTGTGACTTGCCCAGCTTTGATTTGCCTTGACCTGCTGTGACTCAACTTTAGCTGACCTAATCCAAAGGACTAGAGTGTGCTCAGGCTGCAGTTTGCTTCCTCTGGGCTTCAAGCTTAGTCAGGATTGGAATAGTTGGTGGCACTGGAATACTTGGTGGCATTGCAGTTTCATGCAGCAGTACATTTTCAAAAGGTGTCTATAACACTTTGTTTTGCATCAATATCTCACTTATTCCTAACTGTTCATTACTTTTAAAGCTGTGACAATTTTTCTGAAAGTAACCTGACCCATGCTGTTCAGTGGTATGTCACCTTGGAAATTACATGGATGTCTGCCTTAAACACAGTTCCACTGATACAGGTTTTTAAAAGAAAAATAAAAGAAAGATTTTTTGCCTGGCCTGCAATTGGTGCAGGCTAGTAAGTAAGAACAAGTCCTTAGGAACTAAGCTATTCTAGAAATTGGATGTGGTGATATGAGTAATACTGTTTGATTTAATCTAGGGAAGCTTCCTTCCAACCTATCAAAATATCATGAAAGTGTGTTAGGAGCACAGTGATTGACTTTACATCCATTTTACACCATATTTTTATTTGTTTTATTTTTATGTAGGTTATGAACTTGCACACAGAGAACAAGAGAAACATTCTAATGCTTTAGCCATTTTTTTCTTCCTATTACAAGAAGATGGCGACGTACAGTACCTTTTGTGAATAAAGCCTACCACAATCTAGCAGGAATAAATACATGACTATTGGTAACCCAGCAAACTTGAATAAACAAGCAATTAGATTGCTGTTCATACAAGATTTGTGGGATTTCTCAGACAAGCTGGTCTGTTGTTTAGATTATTTTTTCAATTAAACCTATGGGAGTAGGCATTTTAAAGCTGTTGTAAGGTGAAACTAAGTTTCCATTTTATACTGTAATAGTTTAGAGTTGATATTAAGTAGTACTTGCTGCCTCATTTACCACAAAATACTTCTACTGAAGTCCTCAGTACAATTTGTGTATTGAATTTAGCTTAATGCTGTTGTCTGGGGATAATCCAACCCATATTTATTTTGACAAGAGTTTGAAGAGTGTGACTCTGAAGTTACTACATTAAAACTTCTCTTCTAACTGCCCTCCTCATGCCCTTGCCACAAAGCAGCCAGGCAGCTCCACCCTGGGCATACCTGACTCTTGTATTATCTGGCCCAAGTGCCTGTGCACAATCCCACGAAAGCTACTGCAACTGGCTAGAGCAGTTGCAGTAATTCCTGGTCAGATGCTGCAAATAGAGAGCCTGGACAGAGGACACTAGCCCGTTGCTTGAAATTTGGGAGCAGTTGCAGCTGATCTGGTGTCTTAAATGTTCATTATGCTTTCAACATCTTTCCATTGACATTGGAAAACTGTTGATACCTTTCAGAAACTGGGTTCAAGCAGCTGTGTTGCTTATCACTTCCTACTTTGTATGCCATGAAATGTGAGACTTCAGCTATCCTACAAGATGTATTCTCTACTTGCTTTAGGCAACAACATAAAAATAGCTATTAATGACTGAATATATTATGGAAGATTGTTCATAGAAATAGAATAGTAGAGCTGGAAGGGGCCATGAAGGCCATCGGGTCCAACCCCCTGCTGTTGCAGGACACCAAGTTACACCATCCCACTCAGGTGGCTGTCCAGTTTCTTTTTGAATGTCTTTAGTGTGGGAGAGCCCACCACCTCTCTAGGCAGCAGGTTCCACTGTTGTATTTCTCTGACAGTGAGGAAGCTTTTCCTGATGTCCAGCCTGAATCTGGGTTGTCGCAACTTGAATTGTTTATTCCATGTCTGACACTCTGGTATCTTTGAGAAGAGATCTTGACCACCTTCTTTGTGACATCCTTTGAGGTACTTGTAGAGTGATATCATGTCCCCCCTCAATCTTTTCTTCTCAAGACTGAACATACCCCATTATCTCAGTTTCTCCTCATAGGGCAATGTTTACAAACCCTGGATCATTTTCGTTGCTCTCCTCTGGTCCCTTTCTAATTTTTCTGCATCTTTCTTAAATCATGGTACCCAGAACTGGACATGATATTCCAGATGAGGTCTCACTAGTGAGGAGTATAGATGAACTACAACTTCTTGTGGTTTAGAAGTAATACTTCTGTTAATGCACCCCAAAAGAGCATTTGCCCTTTTGGTGGCTGCATCACATTGTTGGCTCATGTTGAGCCTATTGTCCACAATTACTCCAAGATCTTTTTCTTGTTCAGTTCTGTTGAGCCACGTATTCCCCATCTTGTATTGATGCATTTGGTTTCTTTTCCTAGGTGGAGGACTTGGCACTTGTCCTTATTGAATCTTATTCTGTTGCTCTGAGCCCAGTGTTCAAGTTGATCAAGATCACCCTGGATCTTCATTCTGTCTTCTAGGGTGTTTGCTGTTCCACCCAGTTTTCTATCTACACATTTGATTATCTTTCCTTGTACTTCCTCATCTAAATCATAAAGATATTGAAGAGCACTGGGCCCAGGACTGAACCCTGTGGCACCCCACCAATTACCTCCATCCAATTTGAGAGGGTGCCATTGATGAGCACTCTTTATGGCTACGTATTACAGCAATGAAACGTTGCTTATAAGAATAGAAGCCAAGCTCTCTTACCTACATTCTCTAGAAAACACGTAGCTTTCTTTGCTTAGTTTGCTTCTTGTCTATATAGTTTGAATGTTCATATGCATAAAGGCCATGGCCAGTCCTAACTGTCCTGACCTCCCATTTTCTTTCCTTAAAAGCTATGGTGGTGTTCTATGTTGTGGTTGTATCCACTTTCTATGGCAGGCATTGCTGACTTTCTGTAATGGAAACCCAAGTGTTAGTTCCACCCAGATTTTCTAAGGTTGAATGCTGTAGTTAACATAGCATGGATCAAAGCTTGAGAGATTTTCAAGTTTAGGCAGTAAGGTTTGCAAAACTTTGGAATGAGTATGAAGTATGATTGTAGGCAAAATGAATTGCCACTTTCCATAGAGATGTTTCAACATACACATATAATTCTTTATTAGCTTGTGTTGCTTGTGTAACTTGAAAATGTAAATAGGCTTACTGCTTTGTCTGCAAACAGTACATAGTTAAGCCAGACTGGATGGAACGTTATGCATGTTTTGTCATTAAGACAGTGTACTGAATGTATTTTATATAAAATATATAATAATTTGTTAATCTTAATGCATAAACAGTAGAAATAATATATTAACCTTCCACCCTTCCATTTAAAAAAAATCTCTGTGTGCTTAGAGGTTTGAATTTCAGGTCAATTGTGGGAGAAGAGAAAAGGGGTTAATAGCCCCTGAGTTATTAGGAGTAATTTGACTACTGCTGTCAAAGGGAGCTGCCAGAAAGATTAATTCCAGATTCCCATAACAAGCCTGAGACAAACTGTTCTTGAATGAGACGCTAGGGAGAGTTTTATCATGTCTAATTCATACCCTTGTGCAGTTACACACTCACTAATCATAGCAAAACACAAGGAAGATTGTCATGAATTGCATTAAAACTAGAGAGTAGCTAATGTGAGTACCATGATTTACATTACCAAAGCATGTTCCTTAGAAGCATATCATTTAAACTAAATATGATTTATCTTCCATAGAACATCAGTTCTCGCTTGTCCCATCTCCCATTATAGCTTATACTCTGCTTTTCAAGAAAATTTAAAAGTACCACAGGCCTGATGTACTGTTTGAATTGGCCATATACTTACATTGCCAAAGTTGGTAGACTTTTTTTGCAGTTGATACACACTAGATTTGAGGTAGAGTTAGGAGACATTTGTGTTATTTATTACTAAACTGAAGTATTTCATCACATGTTATGTTATAGTTATTCATTTATTGAACATCTCTGGAAACTTTGATATTTTTCTAAATGATATCAGAATATTTACAGTATCCTCACATGCTTAAGGTGTATTCCCACAAATCGGGATGTAGATGGACTTTCAAAACAGTTGGTTACTCTTACAATCTTAATATGTGATACAGGTCCAGAATTATAGGGCCTGGCATACATTAAGTAAGGATGGGGGTGGCAGTATATTGGAGAGAATGGCAAACTGCTATCTCTTGAGGAGATAGGTTTGAGAAGTTTGATGCATAATTGCTTGAACTTCTATACAAAAAAGAGAGAAAATATAGCCTGGATTCAATAACGTTGTTATGTAAAGAGCTGTTCAGCACACACAGCTTTGTCAGTTACCTCTGTGCTGGTAACTTTCAGGTTACCTACCATAATGTGCATTCTGCAGGGATGCAGGCAGGAACACTGCCTGGGAATGACAGTTAGTTTAGAATGTGCTAAACTATTTTGCTAGACTGCTAACTAGGACCTTGCATCAGGATGAGATTCCACCAGTCCTTAAGCAGCTGCACTGTCTGCTGGTCTGTTTCTGAGCACAGTTTGGGTAATGGTGCTGATCTTTAAAGCCCTTTAAAACATAAAAAGCAGAATTGCATTCAATGTGTGTGTGTGTGTGGGGGGGGGAGGTTCTTCAAAATACCTCTACCCACTGAGATATAGTGGATGGTGACAGGAAGGTGGGGAAAGTGTACCATTTGTTTTCTTTCTTTCAATGCAAACAATAACCAGGGTTTTCTTTCAGTTCGTGGAATACTGATCCTAAGGAATCTAACCTGGTGCCTGTATCAGAAACTTCTTAGTGCCAGGCAAAGACAATTTTAAAATATTTTAATGTTTAATTGGTTGATTTGGTGTAGGTTTATCTGTTCTGTAATGCAGATTTTTCCTTTATATTGCCTTTTGTTTTGTTAATATGAGATGTCTTGGAAAATGTTGTTTGAATGCAGTGTACAAATATTCAATAAATAAGTAATTTTTTCTGCAGGTAATCATAGAACTTACTATATTCTTTTTCATATCCTTACTCTTGAAACAGACAAATACTGAAAACTAGAACTTGTATTTATTTAAGCTATCCCTGAATGCTTACTTACCTTCTGCTCAGCTTATATGGGTTCCTTATATACATCACTTCCTCTTTCTTTCTACTGGTTTTGAGGTAAAGGTTTTTAAAAGCTTAGGACCATGTTGGAAATAACAGTGATATAAAAAAGGATAGTGGGAAAGATGGCAAGTAGATGTACCAAATCAGTGGAAAGGGCAGTGGAATAATATCAATATAAGATGCATGCCTTTGTATGTTTAGATGTATAGTTGGCCTATAGCATACATCATTTGCCATCAAGTCCTGTATCCCACTTCCACTTGTAATGTGATGGCTTTGTCCATAGGAACCCTATAATTTTTATCTTTCATCTTGGGCTTACAAAGAAGCAGATACGATGTTGTTGAGAAAGAAAATATAGAATTAGTAACCATTTTAAAGCCACATCAGCACCCTGATACGAAGCTCCAGATAGCTTTTGCCAACTTCTTGGTGATACTTAAGTTGCTCTTAGGAGAACTGTAAGAATATTCTTCTAGCCTGGAGCTGATTAGGTCAAGATTGGTTGCACTGATTGCCTATTAATGATAGCTCATTGCTAGTGGCTAAGCTATGCCTGTGAGGTTTAAAATAGCTTAGAATAATTCATAAGAATATGTTTTTTTCTAGACAGTCATAGGCTTCTTTGGATTCCATGCTATGAAGTTGGAAAATTGCTCCAACTTATAACTGGGGATTTGCACTCAGATCCTCCTCTCTCTTTAGAAAGAACCATAACAGCTGCTTCTCTGAGGTTGTACAAGTGATCTTGGAGAAGAGCTTTGGGGACAGAGAGGTGAGACCAACCCTGCCAAGATAGGCAGTACCCTGGTGTTCCTCAGCTTCTTTCCTTCCTACTCTGGAGCACTTAAACAGCTGATGATTGTCTGTTTTGCAGAGCGAGAAGGCAAGCTTAGTCTCCATGCTTCTCTGAATTTGGAGTATTATGGGCATCCTCATAGGATTGTGCCATTGAAGTAGGTAAAATAAATTTGCACAGCACTTTTTGGGGCCAACTTCTGATGTAGCCCTTAACATGAGGGGGAAATGCACCATGGTGTGCTACTTGTTAATTTCATTCTTATATTCTACAATTTCAGACTTATCAGCTGCTGGATTTTAATATATGTTTAGCTAGTATTCTGTTGCAGATATAAGAAATTGGTTTATTATGACTTTTTGGAGAAGTGCAGTAAAGCCATGGTTAACACATAGGAGAACAGGGTAATTTCAGCTCTCTTGCTGTGTTTTGTATTTAATCTGTTTTGGCAATTTAAACCAGACCATATGCCCTAACTGTTTAAGAAAAAGCAGTGACATCTTGATTTACTAACCACTGGAATACTTTAGTCTTAATTAAGCTAAAAATGCAGTGTTTATCTTGAGGAAAACCATAGCCTGGAAGGAAACAGCTTTAAAATGTATACAATTTAAGCTGGTAATTTCTGTCATGGCAAAGCACAATAGGGAATTTGTTCATAACACATTTGAGTGAGGTTGAACTCTGATAGCCTTGCAATGTAGCCATAGCGTTCTTCCTTCCAGTGTTTTGGAAAACAATAGGGTGTTATTGCAAATGTAGAAATAGGGTGGTGAGGGAAATGATAGGGGCTATTTTAAATTTTAAACCCTATCTTGTTCATTCATTTCCCTAAATTTGTTTCAGTTGGCACTAGGATCAAAATGATGAATCAAAGGTTATTTCTGAATAAGTTTAATAAGGGGAACTTAAGGGATTCAAGGGGAAAAATATATACTGATGTCATCATTGTGTTGGGGCAATACATACATCGTAAACAGTCCAAGCTTCATTGATAGCATAGTATAAAGCAGAGAAATAGCCAACCTAGTCTATCCTGACAGAGTTCCTGACCTGAGAGTAGCCACCAAGAAGGCTTTCTAGCATCCCCACGTAGTGTGTCTCCAATAGCAAGGCCAAGAGAAGAATCTCCCTGGAAGATCTTAAAATGGGACAATCTGATATAGGTAATACAATCTTTGAGGTATCCTGGTCCCAAGCCACATTGGGCTTTATAGGTCTGAACTAGCATGCATAGTTGTACCTAGAAACACACTGATAGCCAGTAAAGCTAGTGTATCAAGGATTCTCTGTAACTGGTCCGGGTCTGACTAGCTAAAGATACTGAACAGTTTGCAGAAGCAGCTCCAGTGAAGCCTGCTATTGGTCCAAATGGGGAACTGCTAAGTATTTGCCACTGTGGCCAGATCAGACATCACCTGGAATGAATGCATTTGTAATACTAGTCTAGGAGCATCTCTGTCTTGCCTGGATTTGTTTGCCCTAATCCAATCCACTGTCATCAGACAGCTTTCTTGGATATCAAAGGAAATAATAGAAAACATTGGGTGCGTTGGCATACTGATGGCACTTGAACTGTGGAAAAGCTCTTCCAATTTCATTTGTATATTAGATTGCATGGAGGTCAAGATGGAGCCCTCAGACCAATGGCCAGGGTGTTGAGCAGGGGTCTTCCAGCATCACCTTCTGAGACCATCTTTCAAGGACCAGAACTACTGCTATAGAGGGCCACCAAAACCACCAGGGACACACTCTCCTTGTCTAGTTCCTAGCAATAGATTACATACCAAGGCAACAAAAGCACTTTCTGTGTCACAGCCACGTCTGAAGCCAGACTGAAATGGATTTCTTCATATGGCAGATTATCTAAGCCCTGGAGTAAATGCCAGTGCCTTGTCCAAGAATGAAATGCTTGAGACTGGGTATAAATAGTATAGTACGGTGGGGTTTGGGAGGCCAGCTTAAACAAATGTCTTCTTAGCACCCTTTGTAGACAAGATGGATTATACTTTGCCATAAAAAGGTACTCAGGCATCAACCTTACCTATTTAGACAGGCCCCACATTCCCCACCCAGGCTGCTGTTATAAACTGAGAAGCTTCACCTGTGGTAGGTCAACTTTTCCTAAAGATCTTGCCTACATCATTAAGCTGTATTAAGGTGGGATGTATTAAAAAATATTTGATTTCAGAGGCAGTTGATAAATCTTTCAGTTAAATGGGACCCAGTTTTTCTTTGTGTCATTAGAGAAGATTTTAGACAGATAACATTCATTCTAGTCATGATTATCAAAACATACGGATTTTGATAATCATGTCAGGTAGTCTTAAATTGAAGTAGGGCATGCATGCAGTCCCAACCCAATATGTCCCCTCCCCACGCACACACACAAGTTTCACTTTTAACCTGTGCACCACTTTTCCTCTCTCACTTTGAGCCTAGGTCTTTAGTACAGAGGAAAAAATGCATAGAAAAACTAATGCAGTTGATTATAGAAGATACAAAATATCTAGGAAAATATTATTTTTGTTTCCTTTAACCCTCTGACTTTGTGCAAATATACAGTATTTGGTTTCTTTTTGCTCCTGTCAGTCTTTTGGATATTATTGTTTAAGGTTAGTATAAATATTAGGACCTTTAGCCTCAATACAGAATCCATAAAATGTTATATTTCTGTCAACAGCAGCCTGGAACCAAGGCGCAAAACCTGCTATAGACTAAATAATATTTATTGGTCTTGAAGGGACTAATTGCATGATCTTTTCATTCCATTGTTTTAGAATAACGAAAAACTCTTAAGTACTCTTTTGAGAGTTTTTACCCTTTTCAGCAGTTTGTAATCCATAGGATAAATTATGCAGTAGTTACCTTTTATGAGAGTATGATGATGGATTGTTCATAATTCTTCCCATTAAAGATCCTTAAAGTTTTTAGCCAATTCTTATTTAGATATTTTGGACTTATAATAAAAAAACTATTTAGCAATAAGAGAGAATTATAGTAATTAGCGTCCTTGCCTAGGGTACACTCCAGTGTCTTTTGTGTCAGATGCATGTAACTCAGAGGCCTATGCTTACCCAATGTGTGGGGAAAGGCATGGCAGGTGTGATCTCCATTGGTTCTATGCGTAACACTGTGCATTTTATCTAGCCATTCTCAGCAATCTAGATTAAGTTCTGTGGGAAGGAGGCCGGGGCACCTATAGGAATTATTATAAGACATTGGCACAGCCTCTGCCTCTTTCCACCTCCTAACATGCCCTGTTTTCATCTGCCTGAGGTGCACTTGCACCCTCAGAGAGGCAGTCGGTATGGCATGTGCTCCACACTCAGCATGGTGAGCTGGCATGACATACCACTAATTGCTTTTGAAAGTACTGTGCATCTCAGAAGAGGCTTGCCATGTAGACAGACATGCTCTTTGACAAACACAAACCTGGAGTTCAGTTCTTTAGAGCCCAGCCTTTTATGTATATTTATTTTGCAGTGTATTGATTATCAGATAAGCTAATTTCACCATAAAATCTGCTTCATCATATTTCAAAGATCAATAAAATGGGCAATTGGATGAGGTAAATTCTCAGCCATAATATGTGTACGCGTTTCTAAAAAGCTGTTTCATGAAATTACCTTTCCAGAAAGGCTAGAAATCTATACAGATGCTTTGGTGATTAAGAATATGTGACATTTTGTTTATTCTGTGGATGTGATTTACAGGATCTTTTGGAACACTGTACTGCTTCATACTCAAGGTTTTACTTACTTCTACCATCATGAGAACTAAATGTGTTTGCTCAGTGAAAGGTAGTTCAATGAGAGCCTATCTAACATATGCAAGTGTGTTGTAGGCAAATGTTAACCATCCTTACCCCTTTCTGTGAAATGGAGTATAAAATTGTTTATAACTGAGCAGGCATTTTTTTCCTGGGCAGCCTCAGAAAACACTGAAATGATTGAGGATAAAAAAATTTGGGTGTTCCTTGGACATGTCGTGGGACTTGCCCTGCCACAGTTGTAACTCAGTTGTCTTTGCCCTGTTCAAGACAATGCACCAGCTTAAGCCCATTCCTGAAGAATGCACATCTGGCCGGGATAACACATGCCTTACTTACATCATGTCTGGACTATTGCAATACTGCCTTAGAAGGGTATTCAGAAACTGCAGTTGGTCCAGAATGTTACAGCCCTTCTGTTAACAGGGACTACATGTAGGAGCATGTAATTCCCTTGTTGAAACAACACTGGTTTCCTATTTGTGTCTGGACACAATTCAAACTACTAGCGATGACATTTAAAGCCCTGAATGGTTTGGGGATCAGAAATCAGGAAGACTGTCCTCTCCCATACATGCCTGCTTGCTTGACTACCTCCTGAAACTTTTGGGGCCCTCTTGTGTGTACCACCGATCTCCAAAATACACTTTTTGGGACAAAGAAGGGGAACTTTTTTGTATGGCTGTGCCAAGTCACTGGACTTCTAAGGGGAAGGTCTTCTTGCCTTCTCTATAACAGCCTCAGTCATATAAGTTCAAAGTATTTCTTTTTAAAAAGGCACTTGGACTGTGAATTACTCTAACAAATAAAGCTTTTATCTGGTTGGTTGGTTGGTGGTTTGGTTTGTTGCTTTAAAATAATGGTACTCTTGTGTTGTTTTCTGCTGCTGATTGAGTACTTTATTATATTGTTAGAACGCACCAGAACGGCACCTTTTTTTCAATGGATTTTACGAAGTGATTTTGAACCGGAGTAGCAGATCAGCAGCAAACATCATTAACATAGTGCCTGCAGGCTGCTATTGTGTCTGCTGTCTGCTATCTGATAGTGAAAGATAGCTTTCACTGCTCCACTTGGCTTGGGATTGGAGTGTGTGCTTACTGCAGTTCCGGCACTTTTTTTTTTTTTTTTTACAAAAAAAACCACTGGTTAGGATGATTTAAAAATCAGAGTGTATTGTTTCTTCTTGTTGCTTGTCACCTTAAGCTCCCCAGAGTGGAATGATTATGTTTTGACTAATGAAAATAAACTTCATCCTACAGGTATTGAAGGAATCCTAGCATTGGCAAGCAACTACACTGTCATCCATTCCATCCTTATTCTGGATCTTAAAATAGCATTTGAACTTTATGTGCTTTTTCTAAAGGTTGTTTTCCTGGTTTGATGGTATGCTGTGAGATTATGAACAAAGAGTATTCCAAGAAGTCAAGGACACAGGTTTTATTAAGGTGTGCTGTGCTTTATGGATTGATGAACAAGAAGTCAGATCTCTACCTATGGTGCTTATATTGTAATATGTCCTGGGGTAAATAAATGACAAGTGGATACTAATAGGACTTAGTATTAGTAAGATCTTGCTGTGACAATAATTTATAAGTGCACACAAGTAGGACATTGCGTTTGAATGGTCAAGAAAGAAAATGTTGCACTTCCCTGTCAGACCTGCAATAACCTTCTATCTGGTAGCTAGTGTTCACACTTGAGAAATCTCTTTTAATCTACTGGGAAGGGCATTGCATTCAAAGATGAGAAGCTAGGAATAGGAGGAATGCTTTTGAGTATTAAAAAAATCTCCATTTAGGTGCTCAAGGAAAGACTTATGGTCTTTAGGTAGTTATGTAGTGGTGTCCATTAAACATATGCATCTATAGAATCTTTCTAAGTTCCCATAAACAGCGCTTTGCGTGCATATGCTCTAGATCTTTTGGATTCCAAAATACACTTTGGAGAACATCTGTGATCCTATAATGAGGATCAGCATGGTGAAGTAGTTGCCAGTGTTGTACTATGACCTGAGAGGTCCAAGTTCAAATGTACTTATAGCTGCAAATTAGGTATCCTCTGGTTAGTCTTTCTCTTAGCCTACCCTATAGAAAGGGCCCATTTTAAGGAATGGGTGAATCTTGGCAGTGGTAGACCATGTATAATGTCTTGAAGGGAGGGAGATAAAGAAATGTAAAAAATAAATATTTAGTTTGAGTCCTTCGCCCTCTCCCCTGGCCACATTCATCTTTGAAGTTTGGTGCTAAAATAAAGTTAAATGTTTATATGAAAAAGACCTTTGTAAAAATATGAGAGATAAAATATTTGAATTGTGTACTACTAAGTATGTGCAAGCCATGTCACTGTACAGAGAACACTAACAAAACTTTCCAGAGCTTTTGATAAGAAAAGACTTACCTAAACATTTAAAGAAAATTAATGTTTATATTAAAAGCTACATTGCTCTTAAAATTAAGAGTAGATTAGAAAACTGTAGCATTTGTTCTGTGTTTTCAAAGTCAGTAGATTATAATATAGTAGATACTTTTCTATGCCATCTGTATGGTCTAGAAATCTTCTTAGCAAGCATTGCAGGGTAGCCTAAGAGGAAGGTTTGGTTTCACTTTATTTTAAGATGTCCCCCACCCCAGGTAAAATTACAAGACACATGGGGTGGGGAGGGAATGGCTTTTCAGGCCTATGAAAGGAAATGTGAACTATTTGGGTTTTCTAAAAGCAACAGCAGTAGGACAGGATGCTGTTCAGAGTGACTGTGATGAATGGCTTGAATTAGGAAACTGGGAAAAGTCCTAATACGGTTGGTAAGAATTTGTGTTGTGGGGGAAGCCCTTTTTGAAATGATTGCAGCTATATTTCAGACTGCAAAATTGGGATGCGTAGTGTACAGAGCTTCCTTCCCTAGCTGGACAAAATAACTTAATAGGTATTTTCCAGCTCTTGTTTCAGTGTTTCTTTTAAAACTATTTTTATTCTCAGTTCACCTGGCAGTCATTAATACTTTTCATAAGCTTGTAAAAGGCCAGTGTATCCCCACAAACCCAAGGGTGCTTACATGGTAATACACCTTAAAGCATCCTTTAGAAGCCTGTTGCTTTGTCTCTAGTGAGCATTGCAGTATTTTCAAGGCAACATGCTCCACATATAATAGGCTGTTATCCCTTCTTTTTCTTGAACAAAGCTTGTTAGGGTCCTCTGGAGAGGTAGTGAAAATTGAATAGTCCAATGGTATCTATTCTGCTGCAGAGAAAAGGAAATGAGAATTTCTGCACTATCAGATTTCTCTCAAGAAGAGGTCATTTTGACAAGAACAGAATTAATAGCCTTTTCAAAATGATAGGGAACCTACCTATTGATTTATCCACCCTTCCTTTTGCAATTTCCTCTTTGTTTTTTCTTAAAATGAAGTCAGTTTATCTGTGTTCTTAAAGAATGTTAATATAATGAAAGGATTAAAAATTCTATTCATGTAGTTACTATCATAATTTGCATGGAAGAATATCTGCTTCATGGTATATCAGTTTTTGAATTTACTACTACATAGTTAGATTGTTGTTGCAGCTGCTTAAATACAGTCTCCTGAAAGATCACAACTGATGATTTACTTCATATAAAATCTAAGTCCTTATAATGACTATGTGGTACACAGGAGTGTGAAATGTAGTCAAGAAGACTAGCAAGAACATGCTTAATGTTTTTCTCTTCCACCCTAATCTTTTTTCCCCATAGTGTAAGCTCTAAGCTGAAGGAGCAATTTGACAGCTTAAATTATGTAAGATAGCTATAGTATTTTCCCTGACAACTGAAACAGACAAGCAAATTGAACAGGCAGCACTACAAGGACATGGAGCTAACTGCATGACTTTGGGCCCGTCACACACTCTCAGCCAAAATACCTCACAGGGTTGTTGTCAGGAGAGATTGCAGGGAGGAGAATTATGGAAGTAACCATGAGTGCCTTGAAAGGAAAAAGGGCAGGGTATAACTATAATACAGAAGTGAAGTGGAATGTTGAAGGACATTTTTGAGAGAAAATTGCTAGCACAATTGCATAATTTCCTAAGCTGAAAAAATAATTTTGAAAAAGGGTGGCAAACCAGCGATGGTCACTCCAAAGTGTAGTGAGGCTGTTGCTTGTGGCTACATGGGTGGGATTGTGATGGGTCAGGGTTTGGAACTCTTGCCAAGTGCCTTGCTAGCTGATCACCACAACCTATAATGGAATTGTTCACCCAGGTTCAGACAACATGACCTTACCTTGTGGTTCAAGCACCACCCAGAACAAGTAAAATGTATTCAGGGTGACTTGTTGTGGGAAGTTGTCTAGGTTCAGATGACATGGCTACCCATCATGGCTAGTTGCCCAAGATGGGTTGTCATTTCATGTGAACCCAGTCCTTGAGTGGTCTGAAATGTTTGACTTCTCATTGATATCTGCTTGTAGGAAGCTATGGCCTTCCTTGGTTCTGGTTCAGCTCTGTGCATTGTAAAGAGATTTTATGGAAGCAGAGTATCTGTACCTACTTCTAAAGTATTCTCCTGGGGACAGATAATGCCTATCTGTTTCAGTGATGAAATCAAGGAGCAAGGGTCTGCTGTAGTATTTCACTGATAGGATTCCACTGGTGTTCCCTTTCAAGAGAGAGGCTGAATTTAATAAACTGTTAGACTGATTCATTTTTCTCATGGTGGGACCACCTTTCCTTTAATGCATTGCTGTAGATAATTTGGGGTTGTTTTGTTTATGTAATGTTAGGGTTCTCTTTTAAGCTGCTGGCTGGAAACTGAGATGAAGGCTGCCTTAATTCACTTTTAATAAAAGATCAATGGGTTTATTGTGGAAAAATAGAACACAGATGTATGCTTTACCTGATAAAAGAATTAAATGTGTGTTTAACCTTTTCTGTTTGTTCTGTGCTACTGGTACTTGACCTCCTTTGTTTTTTTGTAACTATTATCTTTCCTTGGAGCTTTCACTTTTCATATTGAGCTTAGTCTGTGAAAACAAACTCTGCTGATGCGCCTTCATCTCAAATACTCACCAAATCCCTTAGATTTTCAAAAATATTTAAAAAGTAAATCTCCAGACTTAAGTTTCATTAAAACTTTTGGCCTTGCCTTGGAACAGAAGTCCAGAGACACTTTTCATTGGTTTAGCACAGAAACCTGAAAACAAAGCAAGACAGAGTGAGAATACTTCAATTAAAGAACCTTAGGGCAGAACTCTCAAATATGCCTCCAGGTGTTTCCAATTAAAATAATCGCCCATATTTTACATTAGTCTGAATGGATGTCATATGTACGTATCTTTCTTTCAGTTTATCTTTGCGAGAGGGAACCAGTGACAAGCCAGGCTGGGTGAATATCTTTCAGGAAGGAGCGAAGAAAGGGAAACAAGAGGGATAAGATATAGACACTTTCCAGCCTTGCCTATAAAATGCTTCTAGCACAAATCTTCGGTGGTTTAGTGTCATGATTAGTGTTTGTGACCTGTGTATGTAGGTCCAAATCGCAGATTCTTCCAAGTTTTCCATCCTGAATGTGAGGGGTTCTTTCCCTCAGATACATTTTTTTCTCTTGTCATGTTGCGTGAGTGTGATGAAATGCTGAAATGAGAAATAGTTGTGCTGGAAACAACTCTTTGGACAGAAGCTACCTTACAGTGGGATATCCCATGAACAGTTGAAGATTCAGTATATCGGAAGAGCATGTGGTTGTGTTGTTATTTGGAACTACTACTTGGAATGGTGGTATTGTGTCTTCAGTCTTCTGTTTGTTAGGGGGTGTTATATGATGAGCTTCAGTAGTTTTGTATATGACTGAGAGTTTGGGGTATCACTTTGAATCTCCTAGAGGAAATACAGATGGATTGGGAGTCTTAACAGTCTTTCTCTGACAGTTATCACATACTGAAGTTGTTGTGAGAATAGACCCTGATTGGCTTCACGTGGCATGACAGCCCACCTTGGCTTAAACTACCCATGTAGGCTATTGCATTATGTCCTCAGAGGACCTTGCACAATTTTGCTTGATGCCCATGGACACCTGAGTTCTTGTGGCTTGTCATGTCATTTGAACCTGGGTGGCAGGACTCAGAAAACTTCAGATCACCCATGGCTTGTTTAAATAAATCCACAGTGTCATTGTGAGCAGGTCTCTTTCTTCCTCTTTTCCACTCCAGTAGACTCAGATGAAAGTTTAGAGGAGCAGTCATTAAAGCTGAATAGGTTACGAAACAGTATCAATCAGCATAGTGTTCCCTTTATGATATGGGAGAAGCATCTTCCCATACAAAGAGTTGAATCCAAACTGAGCACTGCCTCCTTCCTTCCCTTTCAGAAAAATTCCAACCACCTTCAAGGTGGCTCCTGCTGCTTGAGGGCTAAGTGGCAGAAATGCTAGACACTTCTTAACTGGTCTGTTTTGCCTGTTGTTTCCTGACAAAATGAAAGAATGCCCAGTTTGCTCCCCCCATCTCTGAAACATCTGCCTCCTTTTCCAAGGTGGACTGGTCTGAGAACCTTCACTAGGTAACCTTGAAACTGCCATCTACCCAACTCTTCCCCTCTGTCTCTTCCCTAAAATTGAGCACAGCTATATGAGCAGAATGTAATGTGCTCGAGCTGGGCCCTCCCTCTACATGTGGGTTGTTCTTATGTGTAGACAGGGCCCTGAATGGAAAATACTGCTGTATGCTTTCTTTTGTGTGAATGGAATGAAAGAATGGATTGGTAGACTTGGTCTAGCAGTCTGAGGATGAGCCATAGCGAGCCTAAGGCTCACACAATTTTATCCTTTTCCTATGTCATGCCCATGAGGAGGAGTTTGGCACGGCAGTTCATTGTGAGATCCAAATCCATTGTGATGTCCAGAGTCATGGCTTATATTGTTGGCTTGGGTTTCAACAATGTTCACTGTTAATCGGAAACAGATGCAAAATCTAAAATTTCTCATGACCATGTAGAGAGCTGAACATGTACACTGGAAATTTGTTGCAGCTCATTGCTGCAAACTGAAACATTTTTTTGCAGATATGGCCAGTATATAGTCACAGTTGGTGACTTGAATCCAGCCTGAAACAGATTCTTATACCAAATACAAAATGGAGTGCTTTGTAATAGGATTAGAAGAGTAATAACGGTGGAATTTATCACTGAATATTCTGTATGATGAAATAATGAATTGTCAGAGTGTAAGAGATTCAGTGTCAATATAAACAGATCAAGAGGTGATGGTTTTACCTAATTTTTTTCATGTACATGCTAATGGTGAATCAAAGACATGTTAGGTTATTGTTTTATATCTATATCAGTGTGCAAAAGTATGCAAGTCAGCCTGACAAAAGTTAAATGAAAATTAATAAAATATTTTTGTTATTAAATTTGTGTTGAAACTCCTGGATTAAGAACAGTAAATTTAAAAGCAAAAATTTGTTATATGGATGATCTTTTCTATTTTCTGTTTGTTTTCATATAATTTTTGTCTTAATCTGGAAATTTTAGTGTCAGTAAGGAATCTTCTATGCTTGCAGCTGTATTTGATTCATTGTACTTGTATTCAGCATGTGGTTGCTCTGAAAAAGGCAAATTGCATGTTAGGAATACTTAGGAAAGTAATGTAGAATATAATGCCAAGATCATAGTGTTCTTTCACAAGTGTGGGGTGCAGCCACCCTTAGATGTGTACATTTCTGGGCACTGCTTGTAAATGGGTCACTGCAGAGTTTGAAGACACACAGAAAAAGCCAGCTAAATTGATCAAGGAACTGGAACAGTTTGCCTGCAAGAAAGGTTGCAACATCTTGCGAGTGTTTCACTCAGGAAAAAGGGGAATAAGGGTAGTCATGATAGAAGTGTACAAATTTATGCGAGGTGTGGAGAAAGTATATGGGGGAGAACCTGTGTCATACCATTAAATTGGTAAGAAGACTGATACAAGGAAGTACTTCCTCATGTAGCACATAGTTAAAATAAGGCATTTACTTCCACTGGAAGTAATAGTAGTCACCAATTGTAGGTGGCTTTAAAAGAGAATTGGGCAAATTGATGGAACATAAGTTTATCACTGGCTATTGGCCATGATGGCTGTAAGCTACCTCCAATATCAGAGGAAGTAAGCCTATGTGCACCAGTTTCTGGGGCCAAGGGTAGGAGGGTTCTGTTGCACTCATGTCCTGCTTGTGGGGGCCTTAGCCAGCTGTCCTTTTTGTTTTTGTTTTTTTCTACAAAAAAACTGCTTACTCATTAGAGGGCCACTGCTCCTCTGGTAGCACTAGAGCAGCACTTGCTGCTGCTGCTGCTGCCTTGCTCTGCATCACCATATAAGTACCCCCCCCCCACTCTCCCCCGCCTCTTCACATGCGTTCATGTTCCCCCATGTGCAGGACTTGCAGACACTGCCCAGGGCTGACTTTGTCCTGGATGGCTGCATGGCTGCAGGACATGTTGATGCAGGCACCATACCAGGAATGGAGTAAACGCGCCCTGCTGGGCAAACATGCCTGATGGAGTGCATGTGAGCCCCCCAGAGAGTTTTTTGGCTGGCTATTTGAACAGAGTTTGCTGCACAGCTGTGGCAGGGGTGGGCAGGGGACAGTGGGCCTTAGTTGGCAGCCCCATTGGCTGCCTGGGCAAGATAGGAACGGAGATGCAGGTGGGAGGTACAGTGGGAGACATGGGCTCCTTGGGATTCATGTCCTGTTGGTGATGTCCTGCTTGCTCCCTATGTGCTCCACACGTGCAGAGCAGCTTTCCCAAGAGGAGATCAGTGCTTTTGTGCATAAAGCAAAGGCAGCATACTAACTGAGCACTTCTCCAGCTCAGTGCAGCAGCCAGGCAGGAGTGCCAAGCACAGCTGTCCCCACCATGGAGGCATTGTGGTGTGAAGCCCCACTGCAGCTGAAATTCCAAAGCTGCAGTGGGCATCCAAAGGCACTGCATGAGAAATGGAAAATGGAAAAAATAAACCCAGAGCAACCAATCAGAGTGCTGCTGACTTCAAGGCAGCAGTTGCCGGGCTAACTGGATAGCAGTGAGCTCAGGCGAGAGTGTCTGCTGTAAGCAAGGGCTTTCTTAGTGCAGAACTTCATGGAAGCCACTTTGGATGCATGTTTTCTGGATTCATAAATGTACTAAGCTGTGGTAAAGTATGGAAAACATGGGGCAGACTGTAGTTTCTCTGTGTGATTCCATGGAGACCATCCTTACTACACTTTCCCAGGGTCGCTAGGCTTAGACATAAGAACAAGCCAGTGCCACCAGTTTCTGCCATAGTTTTTTTTATTGTGCTTGAACCCAGTCACTGCTTCTGCAAATACTTAATGCTCTTAAGTATGACCAGGAAGTTGAGTTGCACTCAAACATTAAACAGTATGATAAATTATGCTAGCTATTTGTCCCAGGTTCTCTCAACATTTATATTTCTTTTTTGAATAACTTTCATTTCTTGTTTAAACTCCTTTCAGACAGTAACTTCAATCTTATGGTTAAGCCAAATGAAATAAAATGATACTTGTTCTCAAAATGCATTAAATTTAACAGGATGTCAGGTTGTTGATTTTTGAGCTACTATCTCAAATGAAAAGTCATCAAACAAATTGATTTTAATGTATACTGTGCCATTTCAGCAAAATAAGAGACTATCAGTGGTCAAGCAAATTTATGAAGAAATTGTAATGCTGATCAGTAAACAGTAAAGAGGAGCAGGGGAGGAATACCAGAGGAAAAGTATAGATGTTGGAGAAACTGGGGGCTCCCATTGTGTGTTGTGGCTGGTTTATTGAATTTGACATTTTCTATTACTATTATAGGTTATCTGGAGCAAAAAATAACTGCAATTTTGTTTTGGAATTTTCAAAATTATCATGCTATTTCTTTCCCCACTTTTTCAAGGGCCAGTACAGACCTTCTGAGTTGCTTTGTCCAGAGACATATGTCTGGGTACCCATTGAGCAGTGCCTGCCTTCCCTGGAGCATTCAAAATATTCTCGCTTTAATCAGGACTTAAATGCAGGTGGGTATAAACTGTTTATTGCTGACTCTTTCTAATGTGCTGGTATGATATAGCCTGAGTCTAGTTAATTATAAATAGTGCTTTAGTACTCCTTCTCTTTCCATGCTATCTTACAAACATAGTGTTTCACAAGAGATCACTGAGAAAGTGGTTGCAACCCCTCCCCATTACATGCATGAACACATATTCCCTTCTGGTGCACAGGAGACATCCATTGAGCTATCCCCTCACTGTCCAGGGCAGGCAAGGAATATGTAATCAGGCTTTTTGCCTTGCTTCTGACCTCTATGCCTTTTCCCAGTCTGTTCAGTCTTTGCTTTTGGCTAGGGCAGGGCTTTCTCCTAACTTTCCTCAATGGCTTCCCCCACCCCCCTGGCCCTGTTTTTGTTCTTCCCATCCTTTTTCTATCTGTTACTTTAGTATTTTTCTCTCTCTTCTAGTCTAGTCTTGTAGCCTAGATTAGTCATTTCCAAAAACCAAACACAATTCCTAAACCTGCATATGTTACAAGCACTCACTAGGGCTGCTGCTGCTCCATTGGACATTTCTGCTAATGTACCTTTAGGAGATATCTGTAGGGGAGCTATGTGGTACTTACATAGTCTTCACACCATACATTTAAAAGGCATTGCATTGATGAATAAATGAGCTTCTGTTGAGGCTGTCTTTGGAGGTAGTGTGTTACAACAGGTGTTACCTCAACCAAAAGAACAGCCTTTTTTAGGTCCCATCCAACGGAAACAGTAGCTTTTGTACATCCCATGATGGATGTCTCCTTTGCATGAGATGGGAACACAAAGTTGTATATTTACCATGAAATTCCATTCTAATTTGGTGTACAGGAGGCATCTATACCCTCTAGCAGGCTGAAAGCTATATACTATTAGTATGCAGTGTGCTAATAACTGTAGAAGAAATTCCCTCCCATTTTTCCTTTTTATTTATTTATTTAAAACATTTCTATGCCACCCCCATCACAACAAAGCCTCGGGGCGGCTCACAACAAAAACAAAAGCATATAAAATTATACAATAAAAATATTAAATTTTACCTTCTGCTTTGGCTTATTACATGAATGTTTCCACAGTAACTATTCTGTCTAAATGCTCAGCTAGTAAGGGCTGGCTTGGAAGTTCCTCAGAGGCCAAGAAAAAGGCAGAGAACCTGATCATATGTTTCCTGCCTGGGATGTAGGATGTAGGCGTTAACCCATGATAGATGTTGCTTGTGCACCAAACAGGAACTTCATGTTAAGTTCCCAGCTTTCCAGTCTCCATTTTAACTGTGCGCTCAACACAAATGCTACTGGGAGTAATTTGTATCTCCCAAAGGGGTCTCAGCACAGTGTGATAGGTACCCTGGGATAGGTACCCTGGGATCTTCTGTGTGGATGTGGAAGGTAAAGTTGTCACCACTGTGCAGTTGCACTAATTCTGTATCTTTCCCTAAAGCCTATATAAAGCATAACTTACTGAATCAAGCAATACTAGTGGCCAAATGAAAAATCATACTTACTCCATGTAATTTTTGTTTTTAATTTTGAAGACTGGCCTTTTAATCTTGAACATAGCCCTTTTGGGGAAAATGTAGTTTCTGTGGGTAAACAAATTACTGACTCAATTATTTTGGTGTGAAAGTAAATGGTTATTAATATAAACATAAAAATACTTGTTTGGCTCTGAAGAATTTAATGATAAAATAAGGATTTGCTGTGTTGTGTAAGTCAGTCAAAGAATTGCACATCATGAAATCTTCCCTGAGTAGCATCTGTCTTCAGGAGCTATTTTACCAAAGTAGAATCTGAATCTATTCCAAAATGAAAATAATGACAGCACAGTATTATAGAATCTGAAAGAATGTTACAGGAAATGTAGAAGGTGTAAATTGAAAAACAATAAACAAACAAATTCAAGGTAAGACATTGTTCAGTTTGCGTTGCCCAATGAAAAAGAAAAAGTTTGTGCTGCTTTTAATAAATAGTTCAGGGAATACAGGCAGATGACTAAACTAGTACCCAAGATAACACCATCATAATCTTGGAAATTTCATATTCAAGCCTAAAGAATATGAAATCTCATAAGAATACCTATTTGAAATGAGATGCTATAAAAATTTGCATCTCTGTTCATACTGAATACATAACCTCAGACACAATCTGAATTCCGACTTGTGTCCTGTGGTTTAAGGAAATTAAAACATACTTACATGCTGAACAGCAGAAGGCCTGCTGTGAGCTACAGTCATTTGAGGTTTGTGTAGCTGCTGGCTTTAAGGAAGCAGTGCTTGATTCCAGGGCTAGTTTCCTGCAGAACACCTCCTTACACTTGTCAGTAAAATAAGTCCTTTAATTAAAATACAGTGAATATAAACATAAAGTTAGTTAGACAATAGTCTGTTATGTTCCACATGATGTTCTTACACCTAACAAGATTTTTAGATACCATATTATAATAGTTCATAATTTATAATGTACTATAATAGGCAGTGTAGTTTAGCAGAATTGACCAGCTAAGATGATGGAATTTATTTTTTCACATATCTGTGAACTACCACTAAACAATCTTAAGTTTGTCTTCAATTTTCCATAGCAAGAAAGTGTTCAAAATAACTATTTTTTTTCCATTGAGCCAGCAGAGGCAGGTTGAATAAAGGAGCTACTTATGCTATTAACAACACTTTTTGGCTATGTTCTGAAATGTTCTTTGGTCTTTATCTCTCTTCATTAAAAGTGATATTTTTAAGATGAGTTCTTTAGGCCAGCCCTGCAGAATGATGATTTTTTGTTGTGTGTTTCATTATAGCTGCAGTTGATGAACATTGTTTTCCTGTAATGGGTCTAAACTGTAGCGTTTTCCATTACACATGTTTAAAAAGCATTTTAAACCACCAACTAAAGAATGTTAAAATAAGCAACTAGCAAAGTGAAGAAATATTTTTTCAGGATTATGAGTACTAAACTCACTACAGCATAGCTAATAAGCACAATAGTAATCATCCCCTCTATTTCCAATTGAAGTCTAACTTGGATTGCAGATACACTCAAAAGGACATTATCCACGTAGTAGAGCTATCAACTGATTTGGGAGCAAGCTGAGGCCTGCAAGAGTATAAACATATCTTTAGAGGAAAAAACTGTAATGAGGGATGGGCAACTTTGGATGAAGGGGGGGACTTTTGTATTTCTGGATTCCTGCCACAGGTGTCAAAAGAGAGTGGGAGGAATTAAAAAATAGATTTTTTAAAAAATGGTGTATGAACTCCAAACCATCAAATTTAGCTAAGGGAAGACAAATGCTGCCTGCCTGAGTGGTATCCCTCCCCTTACCCTTCTACTTTAAACAAGATGGAAGATGGATAGGAGAATAGAATGGTGTATCACTCATACCTTTAATGTGAAAAAAGAACTACCATACAATGTTGTTTAAACTTTTGTAGATTATGCAGATTTAAAGTAATCTTGTCATAGATTTCAAATGATGAAACAATTCAGTAAGAACCAGTGCATGGGACTGTAGAAGATATGGAGAAGCCCAGGTTTTATTATTTTCTAGGTTTTCCTTGATATTTCTCCCTGCCCCCATAAAAATATCACTGTTACTTGATGATTGAAAGCAAGGCTATATTCTACTACTTCTCTTTCTCTCTAAACCAAAGAAACATTTTAAACTCAATTTTAATAGAACTGAATTGTAGTCCAAATGACTCAAGAATACATCAATCTTTAGTAGGACACTTCTGGATTTATTCTGACAGAGGATGGATCAAGAATGTTAGTGTGTATTGTTTGTTTCCTTGTGATGAATGTGCACTGGAAGCAAAATTTTAAGTAAAATCTGTGAAACAGGCTTATGTCCCCACAGTTACCATGACTCAAGGTTCTTGTTCTACATGCTACAAAGGGGAAAATTGTGTTGATTATTACTAGCAATTCCTTCAGCTTTTTACATTTTGGAACTTGCATCTGTTTGTAATTAACTTTATAAACACTTGAAGGCAATTGAAGTTCATGATCCAGCATGATCCTTGATCATAAAATCTGTTTAAACAGTAGAGATAGTGCTAATGAGCTGAATCCAAACAAATTTGTCAACTCCAGTTCTAGTATGTGAAGGAAAAGGCTAATAGGTCGGTGAAATTTTGAGTCATTGACCTTGTGAAATAATTCTAGCTATGCTCTAAGATTTAGCAAATAGAAGAAGACATCATTATCTAAACAATGAATGTTTGCACAGATATGTTAATGCCTACTAATAATTGGTTCTGTGCCAAATAAAATATGGATGTACATATAAAATAAGTTAGTAGTAACTTCATAAGATTTCAAATTCCTTCTAGCTTCTCTTCCTCGATCTATCTTGAAAAAAGATCACAGGGAATCCAGTATCAGTGTAATGTGTTCAATGTGTACGCCTTCACGGAAACCGCTCCTAAGCATTTCTTGGGAAACAAACTATGTGGAAAGGTCTAAAGATCACTTTAAAATTACAGAGCTGTACATTCCACTGGGATAAAAGATGCCTGACTGATTTCAGCATAATGCTTCAAATGTATATGCCTGCACAAGGGTAATTTTAAAGCATTCTCACAGATATTTGTGTTTTTGTGGGGAGGAGGTCTCTGTGACTTCTATGATCCTCCCAGTGCCCAATCAGCAAAAAACAGCAATGAACTAGCAATCCACTACCAGGAGATCATACTAAAAAAGGCAACACATGTTTTCCATGTATGTGCCATGTGATCAGAAATATATGTGCCACTTTACCTTTACCTCCATCCATCAGGTCAATGGGGACAATGTTCAGTGTCTTCTCAGAGGATACTATGGCTTGAGAGAAAAGACTTGTTTTGTATGCAGCTTTTTACCTCTGACGCCATAGGATATTTGGTTGGCATGGCCCACACCTAGAATATATTTTAATGAAAATTATAATATTAAAAATACTATTTTTTTGCAGCAAGTTTGCTGTTTATCTCTTTAGTCACATGGCTTCTGAGTCAGATTTTAATTTGTGACTGCATTATATTATTTATAAGTAAAATCAGTTTTCTGCTTTTTAAAACTTGCTTTTTAATGGATCATGTGTTTTATCTCATTAAGCTCCATTATTCTTGCACAAACCTATGTTGGAATCCATAAATAAAATACCTGCTACTTAGATGAGTAGTAAAAACTGTCCACAGAACTCAGGAGAAACCTCTAAATACTATTGACCACGTTATAATTGAGTCTGGTTACTTTCAGAGAGTAATGGAAACAACATTGCTGTTTTAAAATTTTGCAAGGCGAATGGGGAAGAAGATAATGATCTGGTCCTAAAGGGCAAGGAACTGAACACAAGAGAAATAAAATAATTTCTCCTTGGAAAAAAGTAAGCAATTTCTGCACCTCTAAAGAGAAGACAACAGGAGTAGATGACAGTTATTTAAGACAAGACAAGGTTGAGTTACTAAATTTTAACATGCTTTTAACTTTTAGGCTGCCATCACTTCAGTTGCTGCACTAAGGCACTGATAAGAACCCAGACCATGTGATAGCACGTGATAAGATGGCTGGCCTTTTGGCCCTGGTTGTAGCCCTGATACTGACAGAAGAGCATTCATCAGCACTTTTGTGCCATTCAAGGTGTCAAACAGTATTCCAATATGTGGTTAAGTTCAGGAACTGCAAATGTGGTAAATTTGTGCTGCAACACAAACCAGATTAACTCCCCACCCATTCCTAGTCCATTTACTATATTTAATTATTCCATGCAGGAGAAGTTATGCTACTTTCTGTGCTTGCTTTAAGCTGAACACAAGACTGGCCTAATCCTATAAAGCTGTGGGTGAAAGCAGAATTCCAGAAGTGTGAGTCTAACAGAATGCACTGGGAGGAACACGTCCTATCCTTGTCCCCAGTGCCCTGGGGCAAGACAAACTGAGAAGGGGAGCAAAGTGTCCCAGTTTTCCTGATAGCAGCACTTTGCTCCCTATTTAATAGAAAATAATGGAGCCAAAGTTCCTTTCCTTTATTCTGGTAATTTGTATGAAATAAGACAACTGCCAAGGTGAAAATACAATCACATCCAAAGTCTTGATCTAGGACAGTAAAATAGCTTCAGCGTTCACGTAACAGATAAGAGTGATGTGACAGAGACAGTGGGGGATTGATAAGCTAGTAGAACCACTGCTAGTTTATCAACAACCAATCCTGCTCAGCTTTCCAGTTATAGGTTTTATGTGCAGCATAAATACAGAATCATGATAGAACCATGAAACTGGGTCATCAATCTTGCAGAAATACTTGAGAGCAACATGTAGATAAAATAGATTTTAAGCATGACTTGCTTAAATTAATTCAACCATAAGCTAAGAAGGAAGCATCTATTGCTATTGCTGGAAAGTAGGACAGCTCTAAAACTTCTTTTTTGAAGTTGATGCTTAGGAAACTGTTGAAAGAAAAATGAACCAACATTTCAGGATTCTGTCCTGTGGCAAGTGAATGTGCTGTGGAAAGTGATTGTGTCATGTAGCCAGACTTTATTATAAGGGAACTTAAAGATAATTTAGGCTAAACAATCAACTCCATTTTCAGCCCAATGGTATTTTCTTGAATAGAAATGTTGGTTCCATTTCTGTTATAGTGAGCCATGTGTCTTGTTTGTTTGTCATGACAGTTCCTTCTTTAAATCGCATCAGAGCCCATCTGGTTTTTATGTTTCATTAAAATCAGTTAAAGCCATCCTACTTAAGGGTTAAAATGAATACTTTTCTTCTCTGTATGACTTTTGGCACTAGAACAATAGCTTGCTTGAAACTGACTAAATTACTTGTGCTATTGTGGTGACAGAGGTTCTTACTTACGCTTTGTAAAAACTTAAAGATATATCTGAGATTACCTCAGTGTTGAATTAAAGCTACACTAAAATGCTTTGACAGAAAGCATAAATCAAACATTGATAAGTAGTTTTTTATAGCAGGGTTTTGATAACACAAAGCCCTTATATAGAAAAAATTCTAAATGTACATTTATATGGAATACTTTTAAGTCCAGAGCTAGAAAACTACTTCTAAAAAGTGAGTTAATCAATTTATTATGTTTAAAGGTACTGAACTGGATGTATTTATCTTTTCTGTATATCTTACATATCTTTGAACCATTTTCAAAATCAACGTGACCCTTACAATCTCTGGTGTTATTTATTGTTACAGTTCAAATAGAATGTTATAAACTTGTATCCTTTCTTGCCTAATGAACGCTAAGTTCCTATAGTTCTGGAGGATTATTATTTCTCCTATTCCTTGAGCAGCATAAGAAACACGGCTGCAGCATTTAAATGGGTGCATTTCTTACATTGCACTGGGAGATTGCAGCACAGCTTGCAATGTTTCTTCATATGCTCAGGAGGCTGTCATGCATGATTGTGTGTTGAGGGTGTGGTGGAAGAAAGAGCCCACCCACCTAATAAATCAGGAATTATATGCAAATTATATGCTACTATTGGTGATGATAAATTGCTCAGAGGTTCTGAAAGCATGTCTCAAAGCCCCAAATAGCCTTTAAAAACCAGTTCTTTAAATTAAGTTTACTATTTCCTTGTCCTGAAGTTCAGTCATAGAGGAAGGATGCAGTGAACTCTGATTAGCTGACTGTATTTACTGCAGGTATCTTAAGAAAAAATAGTCCAGAAATGGCTTTTGTATTGAATTTGAGTCTTATGAGTCATAGTAGGCACTTTACTAATACTCAAAGGTTATTCATTACTTGATGTGTTTTGGGACTGAATCCTGGCAGTCAGTAAAGACAACTTCCTCATTCTCTTCTAGCAAACTGACTCAGATTAAAGTTGGTGGAAAGATACAGATGTTCACCTCCAAAGCCCTGTACCACTGTGTTACAAAGAGGTTCTAGTTTTGAAGAAAATTATGTTTTCATTTTGCCTATGATCAGTTATATTCTGTGAAGGAGAAACACCTAGAGTTCCTGTGTCATTGTGGCATCCTTTGTGTGTGTGTGTGTTTAGTTTAGTTTTTACTTTTGCTGTTTTGAAGTTAATGGCTTCTTTGCTCTTCTCTAAAGCCATCCTGTTCACCTCAGATACTGTAGCCCTGGAACCTCAAAATATGTTTTGTATTTCTATACTGTCACATTCATATATTCATTGTGATTTTCTTCTATGAAGGAATGGTAGAACCTTTTCCTTAGGGATTGCAGTTTTCCCCAACAAAACCTAGTTCTTTAGCAGCTGACAAAAAATAAATTGTGCTGCAGTGAAGTGAAAAGTAAGTCAACTTCCATCAACATTAAATTGTTTAGTATGTGTTAATATCATCTTTGCCTTCTTATGATGGGATTGGTTGGAGAGCAGGTAGAATTTAACAGGAACTTTCTGATTTTTTTTTAAAAAACTGTTTATATTTCAAAGGAGGTACCCAGAACCCAACTAGAGACAAATCTATGGCTTGATTCACTAAGGGCTTGTTTAGATCACAGTCCTATTCTAATGCTAGTGAAGTTATGTTCAAAATCCTACAAGCTAGGCTCCAGCAGTATGTGGACCGAGTACAGGCAGGATTTCAAAGAGGCAGAGGAACTAGAGATCAAATTGCCAACATACTCTGGATCATGGAGAAAGCTAGGGAGTTCCAGAAAAACATCTACTTCTGCTTCATTGACTATGCTAAAGCCTTTGATTGTGTGGATCACAACAAATTGTGGCAAGTTCTTAAAGAGGTGAGAGTACCAGAGCATCTTATTTGTCTCTTGAGAAACCTGTATGCAGGTCAAGAAGCAACAGTAAGAACTGTACATGGAACCTCTGATTGGTTCAAAATTGAGAAAGGAGTTAGGCAAGGCTGTATACTGTCGCCCTTCCTATTTAACTTATATGCAGAGCACATCATGAGAAAGGTGGGGCTAGATGAATCACCAGTTGGAATTAAGATTGCCCAAGGAATATCAACAACCTCAGATATGCAGATGATACCACTCTAATGGCAGAAAGTGAAGAGGAACTAAAGAGCCTCTTGATGCGGGTGAAAGGAGAGAGCGCAAAAGTTGGCTTGAAACTCAACGTTAAGAAAACTAAGATCATGGCATTCGGTCCTATCACTTCCTGGCAAAAAACGGGGAAGAAATGGAGGTAGCCAAGAAATTAAATGACTCTTGCTCCTGGGAAGGAAAGCTATGGCGAATCTAGACAGCATACTAAAAAGCAGAGACATCACCCTGCCAACAAAAGTGCGTATAGTCAAGGCTATGGTTTTCCTAGTTGCAATGTATGGCTGTGAAAGTTGGACCATAAGGTAGGCTGAGAATTGAGAATTGAGGCCTTTGAATTGTGGTGCTGGAGGAGACTCCTGCGAGTCCCTTGAACCGCAAGGCGATCAAACCGGTCAGTCCTAGAGGAGATCAATCCTGACTGCTCTTTAGAAGGCCAGACACTGAAGATGAAACTCAAATACTTTGGCCACCTAATGAGAAGGAAGGAATCCCTGGAGAAGAGTCTAATGCTGGGAACAATTGAAGGCAAAAGAAGAAGGGGATGGCAGAGGATGAGGTGGCTAGATGGAGTCACTGAAGCAGTTGGCGTGAGCTTAAGTGGACTCTGGGGGATGGTGGAGGACAGGAAGGCCTGGAGGAATGTTGTCCATGTGGTCTTGATGGGTTGGACATGACTTTGGGACTAACAACAACAAAATTCTAATGCTCCTAAGTCCCTGAATTCTTAAAGGCAGAGTGAGAAGCGCAGCAGAGGTCATCTTCACCCTCCTGCCTTTCCTCTTCTGCTTGTTGGGCTAGTTTGCTCATGTACTGCAGTGTCTTAGTGAGGGAAGGAAAGGAAGGAATGACAGCAGGATACCTCATGTCTTGACCTCTCTGATTGTCTCATCTTCCCACCTCGCTTATCTCCTCATCTCAGTCATTTTCCTGACCTTAAAGAGCAGCCAGTACAGTTCTTGCCTTGCTGGCTGTGGGGAGGGGTGGGGGTGCTTGGAGATTCAAGAGGTCAAAGTGTTGTCTTAAACTATGCTATAGCCTCTCAGATGATCCTTAGGAACAATATTGTTGCTATCTTAATGAACAAACTGTAGTGAGAAGGTTGTGATTCCAGCACAGGTATGATTCATTTTTGTTTCTGATGAGATTGTTTCTGATGACATGTATGCATAGTGTCATGTTTAGTCAGTGCCACAGAACTGAAATCCAGCTTGGAGAACTTGCACAAGTGAAGTAAGCCTAAAGTGCAGCAAATAAAATACAAGTCTAGGAGCAAAGTAAGGCAGAAGGAATGTTCTTGCTAGTATTGGGTTTCAGTGTTCAGTCAAAGGAATGAGATTGAAAACTCTGTGTGGGTGCTTGTTTAAAGATGTGAAATGGTGCCAAAAGTATTCAGGTTGCAACTAATATTCTGCCTAAAGATGTAATAAATATAGATCTTCCATTTCCTTTTAAGAAGCTAAAATTAGCTTTTATGGTTATGTTCCACTGTGGAGCTGAACTTGAAAACAGTTTACCTAAAAGAATGGAAATGGCAGGAATGAACAGTAGAGCTGATTGAAATAAATAAAATCATGATAGAATTCTGGTGAAAATTTGGCTTCATTTCAAAAGACTGATGGATTTCAGAGAGTGGTGAACAAGCCAAACCAACCATTTGCGGCTTGGCTGTTTCTAAAGAGACTACCACTGATAATTATCAGAAAAGTAAATTTCAGCCTGGGGTACAGCACAAAACTACTGATTCTTCACATTTCATTTAGGCACCATAAGAAATAATCATCTAGACAAAATGAATAATGTTGGTTACCCTAATGATAGTATTTATAAATAGCAGTACTGAAACAGTTTGGAAATGTTCACAAGTAGAAATGATTTTCAGGGTCTACCAGAATAATTATGGTATTGGGGCATATTGGCAGCATCTGAATTGTTCATAATGACAGATGCAATTTTGTTAGAAAGCTTTTCATCACACAGCCAGAAAAATCATTGTGCAGTAACTTTCACTTACCTGACAATGTGTCTGTAAATTTTCAAATGTTAGACCTATTTCACCTTCCTAAGTATTATTATGGACTTTGTATATAAACATGCCTTGACAAACAGGAGTTTCCATTTTTGTCAGTACATTTTGTGGGTTTATCTGTAAATGTAAACCTGACATAACTTTAATGCAAAAGTGTAAAGCCCTGATTAATTTTAGAATTGCTAATTCATATTATACAAAAATTGCTTCCACTACTGTCAAAATAAACAAGGGATGTGCAGGAACACCTTGGCTTGATGCTTAGCTATCAACCTACCCTGATTCCAAGGTGGCATACATATTGCTTGCTTAGTTTGGGCAATAATCTGGTTTAATTCTATCTCCCCTAAAGTTGGCACAAGTTAGTATACCTGTCTGGCGATGTTACAAAGCACTTGCTACCAATATGACTGACATTGCAGGGAAGGTGTCAGGGAAGCCTTCTTCAGTTATGGCCAAAGACAGAAAGAAATGGGGGTTCAACTATGTAATGTGGATGGTAAAATGGTAACAGATGACAAAGGAAAGGTGGAAGTGCTCAATTCCTACTTTGGCTCAGCCTGAAGAAGGGGAAGTACAGGCTGATGGAGCAGAATAGCAGCTCAAGAATGATAGGTAAATGGCCATGGGTCATCTAATTGGATTGAAGGAGTTCAAATCTCCAGGGCTTGATGAACTCCATCTTAGAGTTATTAAAGAAGCAGAACCACTGTCTATTATCCTTGAGAAATCATAGAGAACATGGGAAGTGCTACATGACTGGAGAAGAGCAGATGTTGTCCCTATCTTCAAGAAAGGAAAAAGAAGAACAACCTGGGAACTACAGACCAGTCAGTCTGACATCAATCCCTGGAAAAATTCTGGAGCAAATTATAAAGCGGTCATTTTGCAAACACATTGAAAGCAATACAGCTTTAACTAGGCATGTTTAGTATGGAGAAGAGAAGACTGAGGGAGGATATGACAACACTCTTCAAGTATTTGAGAGGCTGTCACAAAGAGGAAGGACAGGATCTCTTCTCAATCATCCCAGAGTACAAGGTGTGGAACAGCAGGCTGTAGTTACAGGAAGCCAGATTCTGGCTAGATATCAGGAAAAGTTTCCTGACTGTTGGAGCAATACAACAAAGGAACCAATTCTCTAGGGAAGTTGTGGGCTCTCCCACACTAGAAGTATTCAAGATGCAACTGGAGAGCCATTTGAGAGGAATGGTTTAACTTGGTGTCCTAAGCAGGAGGTTGGACCTGATGATCCTCTAATCCTTTCCGACTCTACAGTGATTGAAAGGCAGATCATTCCAAGTTTTCTTAGCTCATTCTAAATCAGGAAAGAGAAAATCAAAGCCATCTCCTTTAATAACAAAATAAGCTCCCAATATCAGTGTGCTTTTTGAAGTATTGAACAAATATAAAACTAGATATACCACTGTATTTGGCAGTAATGGAGAGTAACTTCAAATGAAAATATGAGACACTGGTATGGATTTTAAACAACATTTAAAATAATGCAACTTCAAATGTTAGGCTTTGTTAATATGTTGGGGAAACAGCAAGCAAACACCACTCTGGGTGAGTGTTTATTTTTCAGTCATTATCAATGTGTTTAGAGAAGATTTTTAATGCCCTTTCTTTGTGCCCTAAGCGTATGGTAATGCACTTTCTCTAAGGTAGTTTTGAAACATTTCTCAGAGATCATATGACATTGCAGCAAGAATTTATTCTTCCACCATACCATCTCAACCAGATGCCAGTTGTGCTATTTAAAAACAAACGAGAATTTTAAATGACTTTCCTAGGAAAATTTGGTTTATCTCTTAATTGCCATTTAAATCTGCCTCACTTTGCCTGCTGTTTGGCCAGAATTCTGAACAAATAACTTTTGTGTTAGATTGGCTTCCTTCACATGCATATGACCTTCACAGGTCTAACTGGAGATCTCAGAGGAACCTTCAATGGGCTCAAATGAGTTGAAATTCCCAGAAATCTGACTGTTTTTTCTAAGTTGTTCAGATTCCAATGATTCTTAGAGTATTTTTTTTAAACTTTCCCTAATTTTACATAAATATAGAAAACAAGAAACCCTGACTAAAATGTATATTTCCTTCATAAAGTGTGAACATAGGCATTTGGGATCTGTTTACACATTTTGTGGATTGTAAATTTGCACAACTGCAAATTTGCATAAATGCATATGAATGCATCAGCAGAAAACCTAGTTCTGTCAGTGAGCAGATGAAGGAATAAAGTTACCTAACAGTTCACAGAACATGCAGAGAATGGATTTTATAATGTTCTTAGGTTCCCTAGGGCTAACACAGGAACCAGTGCTATATTTTGCACAAAGTTGTTGTTGTTGTTGTTGTTATTATAACATTTCTATGCCGCCCCTTGCCGAAACCTCAGGGCGGCTTACAACATGAATGATAGTTGTATCCCGAACAGATGGCATTCATCCTTTTTGAAGAGTTATCTAAGTCTACTCCCACTATTTTAAATCATGTTTTTAATTGTTACGTGGAATTTTGTCCCTTTAAATTTCATCAGCTTACGTACTCCTAAAAATAAGAATGTTGCTATCAACCACTTACATATCACCATTTCTCTCACTGGCAACAAAATATAAAGTGCTTCCTGTTCATTTTGCCACTGTGTTAATGTAACTTTTTCCTTTTACAGATGATGAAGGGAATGTGAAGGAACTAGACAGAGTTTGGATTCTCCATAAAAGAACAGCCATGCGTTATAGCATGTATAAGAGAAGGCAAAAGGGGCCAAGTGATGAAGAAAGTGTTCGCCAATATGCAACTCTGGTGGGACAGACATGTTCAGAGCGGATGTTGCTTTTTAGAAGCTGAAGTGTTTGTTGTGTGAGTGTTCTTTGAAATATATACTATTGCACTACTGCTGGTTTGTATGGTTCTGCAGTTTGATGTTGATATGCCTATTGAAGATAAGATAAAGACATGTTAAGTATTTCTTTGTGCTTACAGGAAATTAATACTTTGGCATATCTTGAAAGGAAATACCATTTTGTCAAGTTATATCAAGGGTCTGGCAGAATATAATAATCTTTTGTTGTATTTCATAATCCTAATCTCCTCTTTGCTTTCTGAGAAGTGTGCATCATTTGAAGTGCTAAGTAATGGGAACATATTTTTCTCTAGTTTTTGTAGATACCTGAATGGAAGAATATTTAAAGTCACTCGGGTGCTGAAACATATGAAAGCTGTGTGAAATATATGTAATTCCACTAATTTAATAGCATCTTTCACTGTTGTAGGAGGATAAGACACAAGTGGCATGTTAATATTCAAGGTCCCAGTTAAACTAGGGTGCTTGGATTTAAGACTGTGCTTGTTCTGTTGAATTCAATAGCAAAACCAGATTCTTTCAGATTGTGGACCTGGCTTATGGAATCTATGCACTGTAGAATTTTAGACACTGACTGCAAAAATAATTTGCTTTAAATATGTTCTATATTAGTCTCAAAATACTGAGGAACTTGGAGATTTTTGTAATTAAATTGATACTTGGGGAAATTGAAGCCAAGGATAGGTTTATGGTCAAATTACCAAAGAGATTACTTTAAATAAGGGTTAAGGTTAAATAAGAGCAGCAGAATGAATAACAGCTTGATATATATCCCGTTTTTGTGGTGGTGGTTTTGTATTTTTTATGCCTATTTGTTCCCATTGAAAATTGTAGAACTCATTTTCCAGCCAGAAAAAGGGCAACAAGTTTGACAGTACAAAATACTGTTTAAAGCAACAGCAGCAAACAATCAAGCAAACAAAACGCAGTTGTAGCAGTAGAATGCAACTATAGCTACTATTGCTGTTTGAGCTGGATGTCCAGAACTATACATTCGTTTCTGATATTGCAATCATAAAATAAACAGATTTATCTTTAAAAGAATTGATAAATAATCTTGTTATAAAACAGTTTTCATAGTTTTGTCCATGTTTGCCCAGAAAAGGCCACAGTAATGCATTTGAAATTTACCTACATTGCGGGATGAAACAAAATACTGCCTTGAGTTTGCTTGGAAACATGACCCTGAGTCAGAGATTCTTGTGCATAGTATAGTGTGAGTTATATTCATGCTTTTTGCAAGGAGAACTAGCTTTATGAAAAATATTGTTAGAATGGTCCATAAGCATACAATTGGTACCTCATTTGGAACTGCTTATTAAACCCAAAATAAATCACACTCTTCTGAAGTCCACATTGCTGTGAATGGTTTTCTGTTCTATTCCTAGTCTTGGTAAATGAAGATGAAGATCCATTTCTTACTACCACAATTTAGATTTATTCTTATCTATGTAAAATGTGATGATGTCTTTATGGGTACAAGTCATAGGAGTTTCTCCTGCAGAAGTCCCACTGCTGAAGAGGAACTGGTGCATGTATCCTTTAAAATTACAGGGCAAACCCTTCCTAAGTCATGTACTTCTAGACCTAAGTAATTTCATATATAAAGCAAGAATGCTTCCTCATACTATAACACAAAATTATCTACAGCATAAGTTTTATAAAACATACTTAAATGTAATATGTAGCAACTAAAGTAGTGTATATATAAATATTAGCACCATAACCATGAGCTTCCAAGCCAAGACGGGCTTTCAGGCCATGGGCCATGTTGGGTAGGCTTGAATTCAGGAAGAAGATCTGTCTATCCTGTGTGAGTGCTGGAGTTTTTGTGAGGCAAAGGTTAGGCTCTCCCCTTAAGAGATTAGGCAAAACAACCCTGCAAGGAGATGACCCATTCCTCTGAGACATGTGGGAATTACCCCATTAGTAGCAGCAAGGGAAGACCCATAGAAAATAGACATGGCCATGGTCCTGTGGCACAGGCAGCGATAGATAAGATGGCTCATCAAGAGCAATCAAATGCCCATCCAGCAATTAGCATAAGCCTGAGGAACTCCTCATTCCCATAGACAAACCTAAGGAGAATAGGGAGTTAGAAAATTTTGGGAGGGGGCAAGCTCTAAACACAACACAAGCAGAAGCCATCTTTGAACACAGGCCTTGCACCCTTCCTGCACACACAAGAAACTGGTGTCAAGAGTCTATCCTGCAGGACAGGTAATGGGCTTCTTCTCCCTTTCTCTCTCTGTTAGTATCTCTCTCTGGTAGACCTGTCTGCATAGCTATACTGTAAACTTAACATGTCAGATCACCTTTGCTAAGCTAGAAAGGAGTGTGCCTGCAGCCAGATGGGTGACCACATGTGAAAGCAACGCAGGGGAATACTGAATGGCCTTAAATACCCCTTCCAACCCTATGACCATTTTAGGAAGGAAGCTCTTTATCTCTTTAGAAATATAAAGAAAGACTGGGTTTCTGTAGGAATATATCCTGTCTGGAAAATATCGGGTTGAAAGCTTATGTCTGCTCTTGAATAAACTTTCCTGTTGTGTTTGAATGCACAAATCCATGGCTTGTTCTCTCTCTAATAGTGCACGTTAAACCCCAGGAAAAGATCCCAAACCTTTTGAGGAAATCTGGTCAGCAAGATTTTTTTTGAGGTGTGCTGCTTCCCAGGATTACTTGGTGTAACAGTATGGCATGTTTGTATTAACAGAACTTTTTTGACAGCTTCTCTAAGCTGATTTGTATAGGGTAATGTAATGAACATTAGTTAATGGGTGAATTAGAAATATACTAAATATAATAATGAAAATGGCTAAGGCCTAGACCAGGAGCAGGCAACTTGTACCCCTCCAGATGTTTTTGCCTGCACCTCCTCTCCACCCAAGACCACATAGTCAACAGTGACGGTTCATGGGAGTTTCTGGACAAAACATCTGGAGAGCCACAAGTTGCCCACCTCTGGTCAGCACTCATGTGAGGTTTACATTAGATACATGTGGCTTTCATGTTCAGAATTTATTTTATTTATGCAAATTATATGCTGCCCCCTTAGCTTTAGGCTCTCTGGTTGGCTCACAGCACAATAAAATCCATAAGATACAGTACAATGTACAGCACAATAAAATCCACAATTCACAATAAAACCAATAACAATAAAAATCCATAAGTAAAAATAAAAATTGAGTAAAACAAAAAGATGACAATAAATATCCTATAAGGGAATCCATAAACCAAATAAAATATAATATCTAGCATAAAATTAATAAAATCAGCAGCATTTAATAATATAAAATCTTAAAATCATTTAAAAAATCAACAACTAATTCATCTGTCAAAATAGCAAAGGAACAAAAATGTCTTAAGTTAAGGCCTAACTGAAAGTAGGGTGCGCGCCACCAAACCTCCAGTGGCGTTGAATTCCAGAGAGTGGGCGCTATGATTGACAAAGTCCTCTTCCTTGCAATCTCTCCCCTCGCTTTGCTAGGGGTAGAAAAAACAGAGAAGGACTTCAGATGAAGACTGGAGTGATCAGGCTGGTGCCATGGAGAAAGGCGCTCCCTGAGATAACCTGGCCCCAAGCCATTAGGGCTTTATATGTTATTGTGAGCACTTTGAATAGGGCCCAGATGGCAGCCAGTGTAGCCTGCATGAGGCCAATTAGGGGATTGAGATATATGTTTGCAGTACTCTTTATCTCTGTACTTGTTTACAAAACCTGCCCCCCAAAGAATTCCTACCAGTGAGCTTTCAAGCCACTGGAGGCTTGGCTGATACATGAATTAATTTTTAATGACATGGTTCTAGGCAGTTTTTATTCAATGGTTCTTTCCCCAGGACATCTTGATGCATTCCACATTGTGATCCTTAAGAAGGGATAGTCACAAAGAAATCCAGGCATGCAAAAGAATTCATACAGAAAAAAATCATCTCTCAGACATGATCCATCCGTACAACTAGAAAATATCTTTCGGTGAGGAAAAACGTACATATCCCAACTTCAGGTGGAATCCAAGAACTCCTTGTGCTTTCTCTCCTACAAAAACTGTGGAATGTCAAAAATACCTGAGAGCATGGTATCAGTTAAGGCAAGCTAGCTATGCCTTTTCCCTAATTTATACAAATACTATTTGATTCATTTGAAATGGAAGCAGAAATTGACACCATTCATTTAGAATACATGATAGTTTCCTTTAGTTGATGGATTTATGGACACACCTCATGTGTAATTTCCTCCTGATATTTCTCATTTTGCCTCATTTCCTCTGAACATACAAGGAATCCAGTAGCTATAATCTCCTTTAATTATGTGTCTTCAGCAGAGGAATGGTCCTGTTTTTGATGAATCAGCTCTCTTTGAAAGGTTGTCTTGCTTTACATATAGTTATATTTTCAGGGCTTTGTCTATGTCACAGTAAACAGGAACTTGTTCTAAACAGAATGATTCATCCCTAAAACTGCCTTATATAACTGCTATTGTCTTCATCAAAGGTTATTTGCAAACCTAAGATTCATAAGCACTGTTCACTAATTTTGAAATAGATTTTGTCTGTCCTCGGGCTCACCCTTAACTAATGATAGTCCCCTGAATGGGTTGGTATCACTTACTGTCCTACAATAGTAGGGGGCTGGACCCAACAGCCTTCTGACCCCTTCCAACTCTACTGTTCTATGATTCTAATACAGCACAGAAAGAGTAAAGGAGTGTGTGTAAACAAGAGAAGGGAAATCTCAGAAAAAAGGAAATCTAAAAAGAGGATTCAGAACTGAAACACAGAATAGCTTCACACATTATATATGGAGATACAGTACATAAGTTGTCAAAAGACAGAGAATGTATATTAACATGCTTTCACTAAACCCATATTAAAGGAAAAATGTTTAGGTCATAGTCATTTGAAATCTGCCAGTTCTCAGATGTGACTCTGCCTAGGTCCTATGTGGCCTCATCCCAAAACTTTTTCCAAGGATCCTAGATTTGTTCCGCAGAGTCCTGAATGCCCATTACTGTCAATGGATGCCCCCCCCCAAAATTCCCTTTAATTGTCATTTAGGAGACAGTTTTTCAATATGGGTTGCAAATGGGGAGGGAACAGTTACATCTCATCATTTGCTGCAACCTCCCCCATCTCCCAGATCTTTCCCTACACAGTGATTAAGTTCATAATTCTTTTACATTGATCCAGATCAAGATACGCAGTAATTGAAAATTTTATTTTATTTGAAATTACTCAGATGAGAAATGAAATAGATAGCTTTGCCTTCTATGAAACTTAAATCAATCTTAGAACTATATCTAAAAGTGCATATATAGATATAAATTAGGATGTGTAGATTTGTGGGATATGGGTTAGCTGGTGAACTCCGCCCTCATCAGTCCCAGCTAGCATGGCCAGTAGTCAAAGGCAATGCAAGTTGTAGTCCAACAATGTCTGAAGGACCATAAGTCTCCCAAAGTGCCCTGAATGCCTGATAACTGTGAGTAATACTATGAAAATGTGTTGTTAAAGTAAAGTGATGCAGAAGTATCTGCTCACTGTAGGATCATGACATTTTGATCCTTGAGCGCACTGGAATGGATCTGGATGTACAATTGCCTAGTGTCAGCACATAAGAGAGATTTGAACATGTAATGCTGAGGTACAGTTACTCATGAATTGTATATATAAAGATTAGACTCATGTAGTCCAGCTCTTGTTTTCCAAACAGATGCCTCTGGGCAGCCCACCCATGCTCCCCAGTCCCTAGTTTACAGAGGCTTACTGCCCCTGATATTAGAATTAATTATTCTCACATAACACCAGTCCTCTGTCAGCTTCACTGACTCCCAGTTGAAGTCAGGGCCCAATTCAGGGTGCTGGTACTTACCTATAAAGCCTTAAACGGCTTGGGTCCAGGATAACTGAAGGAACGTCTCTTCCCCTATATGCCCTCACAGCCCTTAAGAACGGCAGGGGAGGCCTTTGTCCAGGAACCCTCTTTGAGGGAGGTATGGAGGGTATCCACGTGGAGGAGGGCCTTCTCTATGGTGGCACCCTGACTATGGAACATGCTCCCCAGAGAGGTCCACCTGGCACTAACTCACTTTCCGGCACCGGGTAAAGGCCTTTTTATTTAACCATCATTTTAATAACTAATATCACTAATTTTAATAATATCATTAATTGTATACAGTCACATCTTCATTTTCTTTTATTTTTCTTTCTTTCTTTTCTTTAATTAGGAAGATATACTGTTGTTAATTTGTTTTATTGTGGAATGTTTTTAATGCTATTTATACTATATTGTTATTGTTATTTCTGTAAGCCATCCTGAGGCTGCTGCAAAGGAGGGCATAGAAATGTTTAAATTAAATTAAATTTATTGCCATCATGACTATTAGCCATTGATTCTATTATCCTCTGTGAAACAAAGTGAGAGAATTACTCTTCTGTTCATTTTTAGTATATACTCCAAGCATCAGACAACTGCCTCTCACTAGATAGCCAATACTGAAATCAAAAATAACATAACTAAATATATGAGATGAAGAATCTGTATTCTTACTGCCAAAACAAGACCAGGGGCAGATTGTAATAGTGACCATGAGCTTTTAATTTCAACAGGCGCAATAAAGCTGAAAAAGATCCTTAACAGAAACATAGTGCCCAAAGTACAACTTCAAATACATTTCTGGGGAATTTAACGTTCACATAATGACCAGATTTGCATTATTGACTGTGAAATAGAACTAAAGGACTGGAACCAGAGATGTTATTGGGAAAGCATGCCAAAAGTCTATTCTTGTGGCAAAAAGAAAGAAAAAGCCTAGTTGGATGGCAGAAGAAATACAAACACTAAAGGACAGGTGAGAGGCAAAAGGTGACAGAAATAAGGTCAGAATCTGTACTGCAGCCATCAACAACCATGGTTGTTTTCATCAACCATCATGTAGAGACAAGAATAACTATTACAATGACCATTGCAAAGGAAATAGAAGGAGAGCAACAGAAAGGAAAAACAAAATGTCTTCCAGAAGATCCAATAAATCAAAGGGAAATTCAAACCTAGATTAGGAATGCTGAAAGACTAACAGGGAGGGATACTAACTGACCACAATAAAATAAAGATAAGTGGAAAAATAGAAGAGGCAAAAACATGACAGACTCCTCTGAAAAGAAATCCTTTGCGGAAAAGCCTGCAAGAGTAGAAAGTGAAGTGAAAACTGCTCCAAAAACACTTGGAAGGAATAAAGTAGATAGGATACCAACAGAACTACTCCAAGCTGCAGAGACTGAATTGGTCCTAATCCTAAAAAGAATATACCAACAAATAATGGAAAACAAAACAATGGCCCACAGACTGGAAACATTCAGTTTATATTCCAGTCCCCAGGAAAGGAGATGCAAAAGAGTAGATCAACCATTGTGCTAATTTCCCATACAAACAAAGTTATATTCAAAGCATTGCAACAAATAATGCAATGCTTGACATTCAAGCTGGATTCTGAAAAGCAAGAAACACTCAAGATCATATTACAAATATGCTGGATTGCCAGAAAGAATTTCAGAAAAAGAGCAGCCTGTTCTTTGTAGACCAGAGCAAAGGCTTTGTCTGTGTGGATCACAAGAAAGTATGACTGGTCCTGAAGGAAATGAGTTTGTCATCACTTTATTATTTAGATATGTGACCTGTATTGTGGACAAGAAGCTACTCTTGGGATAGAATATGGAGAAACAGAATGGTTTCTGATAGGTAAAGACATCAGACAAGGGTGTATTTTATCTTCCTATCTGTTCAATCTGCTTGCAGAACATACAATAAAGAATGCTGAGTTAGGACCACAGGAAGGAATGAAAACTGGCAGAAGACACAATGAATTGAACAGACTCCTGATGAAAGTGAAAGAAGGAAGTACAAAAGCAGGGCTACAGAAGAATTACAGAACTTTACTGTTAACAATGAAGAGACAGAAGATGAAATTATCTTAAGATTTTGTTTACCTTGCCTCCATCATCAATTTAAATGGAAACTGTAGCTAAGAAATTTGAAGAAGGCTGAGACTTGGAAGGGCAGCAATGAAGAAACTAGAAAAGAGCATGAAATGTAAGGATGTTTCACTGGAGACCTAGATGATTCATACTGTTGTATTTCTGATATCTATGTATTGCTGTGAAACTGAGCAGGGAAGAAAGCAGACAAGAAGAAAATTGATGCTTTTGAAACAAGGTGCTAGAGAAAAGTTTTGTAAATACCCTGAACTGGCAGAAAGAGGGATCCTAAATTTAATCAAGCCAGAAGTTTCCCTAGAAGCAAAAATAACAAAATTGAACATACTTTGGGCATATCAGGAGAAGGTATCCAGAAGGCTAGGGAAATTCAAAGGCAGAAGACTCTTCCATAAGGAAGTCACAGCCTTGAATTCGTAAGCGCTGAGTGAGACTGTGAAGGGCAGGGCATTTCTGGAGTACATTCATTCATAGGCTCATCATAAGTTGGAGACAACTTGGTGGCAGATAGTTACAAAGAAATATTTTCTTTTTGTCAGTACTAATCCTTCATTCAACTTCATTGGGCAGCCACAACTTAGCATTTGAAGCACTCAGAGATTTTACTGACAATTAACCTAAAGTTGTTTCTTAATTCACTCTAAAGTCACAACCAGAATTGAGATACCTTTGGTTTTTTAATTGAGAAGCAGATCAAAATACTTTCCACATTTTTCTATCTTTTACTATGCCCTTCTTTAATAGCCCATCAAATTTATGGTGTGCTGGCAATATAATCTATTCTTTATCTTCTTAATTTATATATCAGCATTATCACTGTTTATAAAAGAAGAGACTAAGAATGTTGCCTTAGTTACAGATAGGCAGTGGATAGATGCAGCAATAACTGCAATGAAATGCTATGATGGTAATAGAGTCAAACTGAACATTATGTAAGATTATCTGATAAGTCACTTATGATTGGATGCATAGACCACAAGGGGGCATGTTAAAGCTTGCAAATCACAGTTTCTCAGTAACTTTTTGTTGTTACAACAATGTCCTTGCATGTCTAATTCTGCAATTCTTGTGCTCTTCTTAAAACCAGTTTTCAACCCTAATCCTGGAAGATAGATAATCTTTATTGGGGTCAAAATAACACATGAAGAATAAAAATTGACTGAAGGTTTTGCACACACACTACAAACTGTTGCATTTTTCTGATCTGAAATCGCTACAGTATTAAGAGTCACCAAGAGAATATTGAATGGAGGCACAGACCAGTGAGGCTGCATGTGAATTTGGAGGATTATGAACATGCTATGCAGGTGGGAGAAACGTGGAGGTGAAGGTCATGTTGCTGTCTAGGTTGCTGCAGATGCTATCTAAGGATCCCTAGGCTTTCTAGGCACTAAGGACTCTAGGATCACTCTCCAAGCCATTTTAGTATACGGAAGGTAAGTTGCACATAGCAGCTACATTCAGCTGCTCTCTCTGGGCTTGTGATCCAAAGAGAATGTGAGAATTATCTGAAACTTTTATTCTGTGGGCTATCACTGGGTAAAAGGAAAGTGCTTTATCCCTTCCACTGTTGTGGCAAGAATTTCCAACAGACTTCCTGGCATGTGAAGAATTCACTTAATATATTTCTAATGTGAATTTAAACTTTAAAATATTTTAATGACTGCAGGACAGCTTTTTGAGCTGAGGAATGACTTTTTAAAAATGGATGCACTTCAGCTTGTTCTCATTTGAGACATGGGGAGTAAGATTACCACGAGGCAGTATCATGGGATAAAAATTGCTCTGTCCCAGTCCCAGAATGAACACTCCACTGCGAGAGTGGTGGTATTATCTTACTTCCTGTCCTTTTTTCCTTCCTTTTGCAAACAAACAAACACTACTTATTAAATAGATGCTTACTGAGAAAAGTGGACCTAGTTGTGTAATTTCCCTTCACCAACACAGGAAGGTGACTAATAACATCTAAGTAGCAATTCAATGTGTAGGCAATCAGTACATTCTATTTTCTCTGAAGATGTATGAAGGTGAAGTTAAAAAGTTATGTAGTACATTGTTATGTGAAGCTGGGCATTTATGCTGACATTTTTCACCAAGTTACACATTGTTTCTCCAGGTACAATGCAACTGAGCCCATCCTTGACCTTTGCAAACCTACATTTTAACAAACTATTAGGTAAGATTATGTGGTTCACTGTGATGCACTTTGAAAAAAAGCATTGAAATTTCAAATTTTAAAAAACCCTAGTCTTGGAAGCAACGTTGTGATGAGGTCAAAACCTACTTCCATCCCTATCACTGGGTGGCACAGCATTGCTGCCATTGGCATCCCTTTAACCCATCTTTCAATTCTCACCTATGGCTATATCATTTTGCTAGTAGTGATAATCATGACCAAGGTTGTTGTGAAGAAGATGAAGACATAAAGCATTTAATGCATCGTTGTGCTGACTGAAGTAAGGGGATTTAAGTGTTGGCCAATGGTCAGCAGATCTTGTTTTTTTTTTTTTACTAGCACTGTGAGGTCTACCAACCGCAGTCAGGCACTATTTATTGCAGCCCACAAACCACATACCGGAATGTATACAGATCTGTATGAATTACAGAGGTCTGGGATTCTAACACAACACTATAAGCCTGACCAGCAGAGCTGACCAAAGACTTCAGGCAAAGACATGAATCAGTAGCCCTATTTTACAGACGAATGACAGGTAATTACATAAGAAAGGGAATGGCAGGTATTTTATTTTTCCTTGCAATTTTCCTTGCTTTCATTAATTATTGAGTCAGAAACCCTAGGAGATCTAGTGTAAGTCATTCAGACATCCACCAGTAGATCCCAGTCTACCTTCCATCTTCCCCCTGCCCCTTCCCATGAAGGCCATGACAAAAGCCTTTATTTCTAAGCCTGCTGTCCATTCAGTTTGGAATACACTGATCCCATAATTAGGCAAGGGAAATCTCCTGAGTTGAAAGGATCCTGATGGAATGTTGCTGGCACTTGAAAGAAAGTGACTGAGGAAAAGAAATGCATAGCAGATTGCAAAAAAAAAAAAAAAAAAAAACTGTGCTGTTGGACTTGGATGCAAATAAGCCTAAACCTACAACCAAGAGCAGGTTTGCTAGGCTGCTTGCTATAGCTGCCTGAGTCACTGAGGGAACAGCACATCTTTTAAAAAATTGTCACTGAGATGCTAGCACAGCTGTAGCAGTCAGATGAGGGAGTATGGAGGATGGATGAGTGATGCAAATCAGTGCTAAGATGCCACCAAAGACTTGTGCTGTTGTTGAAGGGGGGGGGGGTGTACCCTCCATCTGGTTGTGAAGATTTTGGGCTTTAAAAAGTAACACTTTATTTAAATAGTGGAAGACCTGCAGTGCATCTTCATGGCTAGGATGTGCAAAACTGAAGGCAGGTTAAAACACACACACACACACACACACACACACACACACACACACGGTGTTATCCTATATTTTATCTGTGTCTTTATTTCTGAGAGAGAGATGGGCAGAAATAAATATAAATAAAATATAAAAATGTACCATAAAACTAGGGACAGGTAGGATTAACAGCCATCCATCAAGACACAGATGCAAAAAGTTTCAGATAAATACTGACTTGCCTGTGATAGGAGAGCTGGAGCCAAAGCAAAGAGGCCAAACAGCATTTGCTGGGTTTAGGGTCTGGGAGATCCTGTCATTTTTAAAAACATACATGCATCAATAGAGAATACAGATAGTGCACATCTTGCCCACTGTTTCACCACTACTTTCAGTACTGTCACTGGGCAATGGTGATCTCTTTGCTATAACTGACTCATTCCTGTTCTGAAAGAAATTGAAAGAACCAGCCATCCTACATCTTAAAGGATCATTAATTTCCTAGCAGCTACTTAGCACAGTCACAATTTCTCCTGCTTCAGGGAGCCATCTTTGCTCTCTGATAGCAGAAGCTGTTATGGAACAACATGGAACTCACCAGATGCCTTGGACTACAACTCCTGGTATTCCTGACCATTAACGGCTGGGTCTGATAGGAGTTAGAATGGAAAACATCTGATGGACATGAGGTTGGTGAAGGCTGTGCTATGCCAATTTCCCTTCTTATCTGAGATGCATTTGTATGCCTGGCATGGTATTTGCTAAAGATTAAACAGCTGCCCTGTTTAACAGGACTTGAACCAAAGAGCTGAGGTGAATGTAGGAATACAGAAGTGAGTACCAAACCAGATTTCCCATCATTTGGCAGGCTCTTCACTGAAGTAAAACCCTATGAACTCTGTGAGATATGACAGGCATGGAATCCTAAATTTTAAGATAGTATCACAACGAGAACATGATTTTCACCAATAAAATCTTGAATAGCTTAGAAGTGCCACACCCCTTCCTATTTCAGGTGTGAAAATGTTCCTTCCTGACATTTATTTTGGTTATTATAGGATTTTCTCAGTGGTCTTTCAAAACCTTTTTATGTATAGGCAAAGCTCATAAAAGCAAGGCAGATGTTTTATCCAGACAAGAGTATTTGAAATAAACTAATCGTAATTTAGGAAGCAGAGATCCATGATCTGTTGGGAGCACTGAGTTCTTTAAACTTCCCAACATCTGTGACATGTCATTTTTTCCTGAAAGCAGAGGGTAGTAAGCTAGATGGTGTGTCACCCACAGAGTGTGCATAGGCCAAATCTATCATGCCTACATTTTGAGCCTTTTCTCTGAGGTAGTGCATAAGCCTGCCAAAGTTTATGTTATCTTTTTTATGGGTGACACTGTTAGAGATTACAGCTGAGCAGTTCTTCATCTGGAGGGATGCAGCTAAGACCATGCAGAGTTTGTTGATAATTTATGGGCTTCTTTCCATATTCTCTCTTGGGAGGATTCTCTAGGCCAGTCTGTAAATTAAACCCAAATGATTCCATTGTTATCTTTACTTTTAAAAAACAGAGTGCACATGTAGTGTAAATTTGGCTGTTATCAAGATGTTCCCTCTTGTTTGGAGGATAAAGAAGTGTGTATTTTTAGAGGCTCTTTTGAAATAGCAACCTTGAAGGAAGAGTAAGAAATTATCACTAGGTTTTGTTGATCAGCTGACCTTAAATAAATTCAAGGAAGGTGAAGGAATTTCTTAACCATGCCACAAAAATGTATTTAAGCGGTAAGAGAACATATAAATCAAACTGACAAATAAAGGCTGGAAATAGAATTGATCCTCTCTGTTCATATGTTAATATTTAACTTCTTCTATTGAGTTCTCTTTCTTCTTTTTTATAAACATTTTCTTGTTCTTAAAAATAAGTAATTCCAATTCATTGCATCACCCAATTCTGATACAAGAATAAACTTGTTTAAAACATGAGGGGGAGTGTTACAAAATGTATACCATATTTGTTAACATAAAACTTTCAAGAAGGTTGTAGAGAACAACAGTATTTCAGAGTAGAATGTGTGTATGAATGAGTAATAAATGAAAAAAGGCTTCCATTTGAAAAAAAACAAAAAAACCGATTGGTTTAAAGAACAGATTGGGCTGGATCCAGAATTCATTGGGCTTAAACAAGATCCATCAATAGGTATAAAGCTACCCATGATTAAATTGCTCCATTAATTTCAATGGATGCATTTTAAGCATGATGAAATCTAGATCCAACCTTTAGAGATCCCATCTTGTTATTCTGTATAGACTTTGAAAAGCATACTTTTGTGTTTCCATGTTGATAAACTGCAGCATGGTTTAAACAGAGCTGTATGGGCACTGATGTTTAAACCTTTGTCATCCTCCTGCCTCATGTCTGCAGAGATCCTGATAATTATCAGAGCTCACTAGCTGATGCTGTTTGCATTTTTAGACCTGCAAGTTAAATACAAAGACACATATAATGTCACATCCACTTTGGCTGTATTTTACCTAAATGCCTTTTTTCCATCACGAAGTTCTGCATCTACTAGCTTAGTAGGAGGTTGCTCAGCAGCTACCTTGGCCTGAATACAAATGAGAGATTAGACCCCAGGGCAAGAGGGTGTACCTATCTCTGCCAAGCCAAAAGGTAAGCACAAGCTCTATGCTAAATGTTTGCAGCATGCACCTCATGCCAAAATAACCAGGCCTCATTCAACGTGCAGGCCAAAAAGAAAGCTATCCAATAAATTCCTCAGTCTCTTAAGAAAACATGGGATCCACTGATGGCTTTATACCAATATTTAGCTGTGGTTTGAGACTGAAATACTGTAATTCAGGGGGAGAGGGATTGTGAGTGGAAAATAAATTGTAGTGGCGCACACCCCAGATTTTGAAAGAAATATCTATAGCTATGGTCTCTCTTTCTCTCCCTCTGTGCCCCCACCACCATCTTCCTATGCACCTCCATTTCTCTTATTGCAATTACTGTCTAAATGTATTTTTTTTTTCTCTTCATCTAGAAAAGCTGTGGGAGGTTTACAAACAATCAGCTTGTAAAATAACAGAAACAAAAAGCTTCCTGTTTGCAGGATTACAGTTTAACAAGGAACAACACAAAGGATAAGGGCTGTGAAAGGAAAAAATGAAGTAGCATTTTGGCTGAACAGATCAAATGGCCTTTCTTTGCCCTCACTTCTTTCTGTTGCAGCCTTTCGGAGTAGCTGCTGGTGCTTCTCTTCCCTCCGTTTGCATGCCCATGTCTTGCTGGAGGAAGAAACCTCATTCCCCCACTGACTGCATTCTTACATTTTTGTGAAATGAAATAGCATTTGCAATCAATTATAAATTGAAAAAAAAAATTGCAGTTGTAAACCAGGGCACAGACTATTTATCCTGTGGCAGGGCTATCCTTGTCATTCTGTGAGAATGGGATAATGACTGTAATGAATGCAATACTAAAGTAATTTCCTCATAAACATCCAACAAGGTTTTCAGTGTTGCAGTGAAGTTCAAACATAAAAACCTTAATTCAGTCTTTGACCTGCTTCTTATCTTGGCTGTGGCTTGTATTGTCCAAACCCAAAAACAGCAAGCAGCTCTTGGGGGGTCCGATAACCCTCAATAACTCATGATCTGTTTCAGGGCTGTTGGAAGGTTGTTTCCTCTTCTAGCAATCCTTGCTGCCCAGGTTTGACAATACAGCAGACCATGGCAACTCCCTCAGCCACGATTGGAATATTTAAAATGACCAGCTGTTTGTGCCACAACCCTCTGTGGCTTCAAGAACCCATGGTTGGCTACAGCGATTGTATGAACCAGCCCATTATGGCCCTCACATTGTTACATCTAAGTGAGGGAAAATGCAGGGACCTACTCGCTCTTCTTTGTGCGTGCATCTCCCCACCAACTTCCACTCGCTTAGGGGGAAGTGGGAAGCGCGTTAGACACATCTGCACCATCAGACCTTCCCCATCAAAGTGTGCAGGGTAGTGGCTGTGGAAGACAAGAGTCCGATGGAAGTGGCAGAGCCAGCAGGCGCAGCCAGTTCCTCCTCATGCCGAAGGATGAGAGTGAATCGCCAAAGAGGGCTATTCTTAGTCAGCAACATCATGTGCTACTATTTTTCTCCAGAACAGGCACAATGGCCTTTGCTTCTTTGACAATTACCTTGTACGAGTCTCTACACAGTATCTGCAAATGTGTTAATTAAAATCTAGACCACAGCTTTACAGTTTCCTCTGCAGAAATAGATACAGATACAGCATCTCCCATGATGTGCTCTCGGAAGGGTTTATCCTGTGCTGAAGCATTTGATTGAAGCACAAATGATGTAGTTTGCCTGGGTTAATCAGGATGCCAGGGAGATAAATGGAAACTCTTGGCCTTTCTTTCAGCTAAGCCGGTGGTGAGTCTAAAGGATTTCAAGTGCGGTGCCCAGGGCTGCCCTTCTGCAGAGCAGTCGCCATGGCAACGGGCAGCTGGTCTCCAGAAAGTGCCTTTGCGGTGCCAGGGGGGCAGTCAGCGGGAGGACTGGCTCTATTGGGCTGTGTTTGGGATCCCCCCCATTGTTGTGCCTGCATAAATATGCTCAATAGGATTAGCATCCCAAAGAGGCTAAAGACTGTGGGAAAACTTTTTGTGGCCCATATTTATCTCTCTTGCTCTTGTATCTTAGCACTCTCCCTTGCAGCACAATAGTGAAAAAGGTAAGAGGAAGTGTATTTTGGTGGTGCTCTCCCTTGCCCTCTGTTATAAATTCATGGATCTGCATAATAGCCCTTCCTCAAAGCCACAGCCATTTAACTCACAATGGAAGGGGGCGTGGGCAGGGAACTGGAGAGAGTAAAGCAAAGTCCATGGAGAAAGACTGGGGGAAATTAAGGGATCTTCTTGACAACTGATAGTGCAACAAGGAGATTTTCTTGCCTGCCTGCACAAAATGCCTGAGAAACAAGTCCCTACATGAGGCCAGCCCTTTGAAGGAAACTGCCCTGCCCTGGTTTCTCTATCTCTACTTAATTGCCTGAATGCTTGCATATTTTATCCTGCTCTGTGTGCACATATTCTTCACACACAAATCCTGGTTTTCTGGCCACTGACACTGAGGGTTTTGTTTAGCTTTAAAACATGTCTGTGGGGTATCCCTGGAATTGGATGGCATATTTCACCATGAGGTGCTTTGTGCAAACTGCACATTTTGGAAACTGCATATAAATGAAGAAAGGGTGGTCTGTAGCTTATGGGAAGGGGAATCTTGGCAAGGAGCCAAGCCAAGCAATTTAAATATTGTGTTTTTAAATGGGAGGGCCTCAGCTCTTCCCTGGCTCCAAACTCTGTTTCAGCTCCTGTAGCTGTATGCATGACTTTCATTTGTGTGCTACATAAGAGACTTGTGCAAAATCAAGCCCTCTCCAACTTATAAAGTCATTTGTTCAATACTCTGTTTGGAAAGGGTTAGTTGGGACTTGTAAAAGACAGATGTGATACCAACATGTACCATTCCCCGCCTTCCCACCAGAAAAAGAAAAAGAAAATGCCTGTGTGGTGGAGACATCAATGTGTGAGTAGGTAATTTTAGACCCTGGACTTAATAGTTGTGTGTGGGTCCCCTCTAGATGGCCATCTATATTGCCGAGTTGTGAAGTCAATCAGTAACATTTATTGCCTTCATTCCATCCAGTCAAATCTATTCCATGTTTTAAAACAGCCGCTACATTCCTGAGAGTTAAAACAAAAACAAAAGTGTTTGCCAACCCTAATTTAAAAACACACAAACTTGGAGCATGTACTGTTTTACATTTTACACTCACCTAAATTGTAGCCCCGCTGTGGCTACAGAAATAACAATCAGTTTGGTTCTGTGGCTGCCACTGGGGTGGAGGGGGTAAAGGGCTGGACCCTGGATCTCAGCCCCAAGGTCAAGGTCACTAAGAAGAAAAGCTCATTGCTTCACAGCAAGCACCCAAGAACCCATTTCAGTGAAGCCCATTACTTGAGTAAACACAGCTCTTTGTATCAATAGGATTGTATGTCTCTGTAGCTTAAAATGTATCACTTTACAGGCACTGGATTTCATATAAGGATATTGATTTCAGATTCCTTGTCTCTTCAAAAAGCACTAATTATCTTCATAGCCAAGAGCACTAATTATTTTCCCAGCAGCCTCCAAACACATTTTTTTTTTCAAAACCCAACTAAGTTTCTAGTTCTCATCTCTGCCAAAAGTCAGCCTGAACTATGAGTGGAATTGTATGCAGTATAAAACTAGGAAGAAAAAAACAATACAACACCCTATATTTGTTTATATTTGGTTGTCTGAAGAATTGGGTTGCTTAGCTAGTGTTACCTGTCCCAGATGGAAGTACTTAGTCCCTGTGTTCTTGCTCCTTATTTCTTTGTGTGTGTTGTGTATGATACAGAAATCAGAAGGCCTAGGATCCATATTTATAATTCAAGGTACATGGATATCCTTTCTTCTAGATGCTACCAAGCAGAATATTTCCATGTGTACTTATTTTATCATTAATAATGTTTGTAGGATTCAATTTTGTGTGTCTGAGACATCAGATCATCCAAGAGTTTGGCCAGCTCAAGCCTCATGGAAGTGGGTTGTGGTGTTAATAAATGCAGACTAAGGGATTTAGGGTGAAGATGAAAACATGTCTTCATTATTTTAAAAGACCAGCTCACTGACTGGGAATGACTGTACGACACACATACCTAAACTTTATTTTCCTTTCAAAATGTTTTCATGTTCATTTGAAGAAGTGACAAGAAATTACTCACTTCTGGAAGACAGTTTTGGCTATTAGGGAGAAAACTATTGAATTTTCTAAAGTAAACGAAATTGAATCTTCACATTGTGACACATTGGCTTAAAAATTTTCAGGATGGAAGGAGAAAATGGATTGATTTTTCTTTAAACCATTGGGAGTTAAAAATGGCCATAAATAAATCACATGTTTGGAAAGCGTCTCTAGTAAATGATGCCTTTTAAGTTTTTTTTTAAATGTAATTACGAACACATGAAATTGGATACTCAATGGATGTATGGCATATATCCTGCAGCAGACTACAGCCACATGCTTTTGTGTTATGATCATGACAATCAAATGAGAGCAAGCTACTGTTCCTCACACATTTTGCCCATCACTCTATTTAACAATTTTTCCTCTGAAGTTTTTTTTTATGACCTCACCACTTAATCTCTAAATGACATATCTGTTGGTCTATGTTCTGAAGTTTCCCTAAAATTTTCCTCCAAAATATTGCCAATAAGAGTTTGTATTTTTTTTTTCCAAAAAGCCCATCCTTGGCTTTTCCTTATGAGAAAATTCTACACTGGTTCAACAAAATAAAATGATACTGAATAATACTGCCTTAAAAAAGCACAGATGTCACAAACATTTAAAAATATTATCAAGTTAGAGAAGTTAGCATTTTGAAATATTACTGTCTCCTTTAGCCATTTTAAAAAGTTATTTCCAAATATCATCACAATTCATCACTGAGGTGATATAGATACAGTACAGTGTTTTGTGTATGCATTCAGTACCATGAATATGTTAATGTTATGTAAATACATTACATTGCACATTGCAGTGAAAATACAGCAGAACAGAAGTAGCCTTCCACTAAGCTCTCTACTTTTCAAACATTTTATTTATGGATGAACGGAGTGCTAAATATATCTTCTATTACAACAACATACCTATTCAGCTGACAGAAACCACAACTGATAGATTGAAAGGGACCAGTAGAAAGACAAGACAAAACAGTTAAAAGTGGAAATGTGGGCTGATCCAGTTCTACTGCAATTCTGCTTTCTTTTGTGGAAGACTGCCATTGGGTAAGGGAAGCGAGATAAATAAGATCTCCCTGCTTAGGGCTACATTTCTGTTGTGCTTAGTTATTAAATTTGTTTCTCCTATGCATTTGAACTGGAAATTTGTACTCAGTGCACGAACCATACTGGATCAGGCTGAGGTACATCTAGCCCAGCATTCAGCACACACAGTGGCCCAAGGAAAACCCAGAAGCGGACATGTATCCAGCATCAACGCCCTATCCAAGTTACATTATCCTTTTTTTTAGATGTTTGACCATTGCTGTACACACTTTTTAAGTGTGTTCACACCACAGATTTGTATAAGGATGGTATGATCTTGCCATTTTTACTCTCAGATTCTTTCTAATTATGCTAACATGTAATTTGCATTTTTCACTGCAGCATAAAATACTAGTGGTGGCGATCATACTCTAGTATTTTTTTATTTTTTATTTTTTATTTTTTTGTCATCAAAGCCATCTTCACACTAGGTAGCAGACCTAGTCCCCTTAAAGCAATTTACTGGAGATAGCTACAAATAAGAATTAAATATGTGCATTGATAGGCATATTCAGAGCTATAATTACTCTTTGTGGTTTAAGCACTGTGGGCAGTCAGTCTGTAGAGGATAGAAATTTTGCTGCAGCTGAAGGCTGTACAGTGGTAAAGAAGCTAAGTAGAAGGGCTAAATGAGTTGGAGGGCCAAAGACATGATAGGAACTGACAACAGGTAAGTTTGGTGGTCACTTCCATATTGCCAAAAATAGGAAATGGAATCCTAAACAGGAGAATGAAAGCTTTGCAGAAATTTTGTACAGCCAGGAACATAGTGCTTCTCACCCTAGTGAGGAAGACACTATCCAGGTGACCTTTGTGCCCCTACATTTGCTGTCCAAGGGCCACATATTGATGCACACCTTCAAGACCTTGGTTGCTGCTTCTTATGTCCAGCCCCTCAAAGAGCAGGCCTCTCCAAACAGAGAGCTACACCCTTTAACATAGGATGCCACTTTCAAGCCTCAAGCATCCCTTTTCAAGGCCAAATGCAAACTTGTAAGGCAGGTCCTTTCCCCGCAGACTTAGCATGATCCCATCCTATTATTGTCATGGAAGAAGGAATGTGGGAGAAAGGTTTCTGGTTCAATTCTAAAGTAAAATTTCTGCATACTAAGATTATATAATGGTAATTTGGGTGGGGGTGGGGGTGAAGATAGTTTTCATTATTTATTAATGAAATAAATAATTGGCACCTGCAACAAAATCTTGATGTTTATCTCTTCCCCCCTAACAAGAACATTCCTGCATTGGGTGCTAGCTAACCAGGCCTTCCTGAAGGATACTATCAGCTAGAAGATATCATGTCACTCTCTCTACCCCTACCCCATTCCCCCCCCCCCGCCAATCAGTGTTCCAGTAAATGCCAATGAATGTGCTCTATCCTCACTGTACAAAGTTTGGACCATGCGTAGGTTTTTAAAAATGTACTTCTGCATACTTTGGAGTTTAAACAATCTTGCATATAATGCTTTAGGAGGCCAATTTTGACTCAAAACCTATTAACGGGTGTTGTTGGTCATTCTTCCTCCAAGGAGGTGAAAGTGGTGAATATGGATCTCCTGCTGTTTTACACTCACAGCAAGTAGTGTGGGCTGAGATAGCGATTGAACCGCAGTTAGTAACCCAAATGATGCTTGGGCCTAAATGGGAACTTGAAGCCTAGTCTCCCTAGCCCAGCAACTACAGTATATGCTGCATGTTAAGGAATGCAATAACAGAGACTATAGTGCCTCTCCCCAGCTAGTTTTATGTCCCCTGGGAAAGACCCATATCTTTTTTCCAGTGCAGGTAGAAACAGTTGTGCAGAGGTACGGCTTTTCAGCAGAAGTATGTTGCTAAGAGAATGGGCTAAGTAGTCAGTTGCGCTATGTAAATATAAAGGGGGTGGATGTGTAAAGAAACTTTTCAAGGTGCAATCTTATGCAAGCTTCTGCCTGAACCTTCATGGGACTTAGCCCTAAAAGACTAACTGAACCTCATGTAGTATCTAGTTCTTCTCCTAAAAGGACTCATCTTTTCTCAGAGAATCTTGGGTGCAGGGATCAACAGGCAAACAATGCCCTTGCTGAGAAACACTTCAAATGTGGAACCTACTGAAAACATGTCATTTAATAAGCTGAGTACAGCTAAATATGGAAACAGCTTGTCTTTATATTTTAACTACTGGGTCATTGTAACATATCTGTAAAATGTGTGCCTGTTCTGGCATTTATAAACCACTGTATTTGTTCCTCCCCCACGAGTGCACTGAAGTGGAACAGCTACTAGGTTTTAGGATAATCCATCAAGAGTGTCTTTTGCTCAAGCCCTAATTAAATGAATGAGTAATATGCAAGAGAGCATTCTGTCATATGCAAGGCACATGTAATCTTGCCCCTATATTAGCCTTTATCCTTATGTTGAATTATTAGCATCCTCTCAAGTGCTATATTTCTATTATGCACTTTTGGTTTAAGCGATTAGGGTAAGTTATTTGCCATATTTGGTTAACTCTGGCTATGATAATGCAGAATACTTTCCATCAATATCTGGGCTTCAGGATCTCTCTGCTGCTAAAATCTTATAGACACTTACCTGGAAGTAACACTCATGGTACTCAGTGGGACATACTTTCAAGTAGATGTGCATAGGATAGCAGTGTAAATATCTAAACAAATGTTTTCTTTCTTTTTTATACTGCCCTTTTAACACTCAGTATTGTAATATACAACAAAGAGAAGTTAAAACATAATTGCATATTTTAAAAAACCTCACAAATCAACACTGTTTGCCTTCAGGATTTAGAAAGCATTAGGCATGGATGATATGGCTGATTCAGATGTGTTGTTCCCCTGGCCTGTTACAGGCTTAGCTTGCTTTAAAAATGTGTGATTTTCTAAATGGTCTTCACAAAGGTTTGAGCTGTGCATGCCTGCTCCAAGCCATTAAGTGATTTTCTTAGATAACCTCACTGAAATGAATACAGCTTGAGGGGACACTGTGTGTCAAGGAATAAAATGTTTTTATTGTCTGATGAAGATAATACTTTTTTCCATACAGTGAATATCCCCCACATTACTGTAATCTGGGGTTCACTTGCTCTCTGTATTGTCTAAATAATAGACCAAAAAATCTCTACTCTGGGGCTTAATTGCAGCAATTATTTTCTGATACCTTGCTTAGATCCTAATAACTTCATGTTCCTAGAAAAAAGTCCCTAGTTTCTTTACAAATTCTGGCAGTGAAAGATGCTTTTCAAGAACATCTCACCCTGTCCCATGGTTTCCAGATGTTAGCAGAAGTTGGTAGTATAGCATTTCAGTGTGGTGATTAATGTTATCTCTGCTCTCCATGTGTACCCTATAACAAGATGTCAGGCTTACAGAATCCAGTTTTTATTAGTGCCAACTAGAGCCCTGTGCAAAATATTTGCCCTAAAATTTAAAGAGTTCCAAGTCCACAAATTTAAGTCAAGTATTAGAACTGATTGAAGCTCACAGTCCATGAACACAAAAATCTGTTCCTGGTTCCCTTAAGCTTTCTTCATTTCAGCAGGATAATTAGGCCAAGGGGGTAGTGGGTAATTAGCAATTCATGCAAATAACCCAGAAGTCCACCTGGTCTACCTAATAGTAATCAGTTAACTGGTCATCCAGTGAAAAGGGTAATTACTTATCTCAGGTGATAGACCAATCAAGAGATGAACACTAAGTGGAGATCCTTCACTAAAATTCATGGAATAGTGAAGAGATGAGGCTGTGAAGTAGAATGACTGGAGGTAAGTATTCCTTCCTTCCTTTAAGGCATAGAGTGCATCTCATAGCTTTGTAAATATACTGTAAAGAATTGAAATCAATAAGCAGATGACACAAACTTGGAGGGCTGCCTTCAGAAAGTGGTGCTTGGGGAATATTGTTCAACATTGGATTCTCCAGCCTGGAGCTCCTCAGTTTCTGTTCTGTCCCCCATGCTAGTTAACATCTACATGAAAATGCTAAATGGGGTCATTTGGAGCTTCGAAGTGCATTGATGTCAGGATGCTGATGACACATAGCTCAGTTTTATTGTAAACCAGACAGAGAGTTCCTGGCTAATTTTGGACACTATATAAAAGTTTAAATAAATAATACATATTTTCCCATTTCATTATCAGCAAGTGAGGCTGTAAATATACTACACTGCTGTCAAGCTAAAAACTGAAGCTTGGTCTGGACAAGACTGGTAGCCCAGCTGTATACCCCTATCTGGACCGGGGTGGCCTGACTCCAAAAATCCATGCTCTAGTAATCTCTAAATTAGATTATTGCGATGAACTCTATGTGAGGCTACCTTGGAATAATGATTGGATCAGCGCTTGTGGAAAACGTGGCATCCAGATTAACAATTGGAACCTAAAGGTCTGAATATATAAGGCCACTTCTGGCTTGCAACTAGCTCAGTTCAAGGTGCTAGTTTCAGTGCTTGTTGAAGCACCTCTTGCAACTCATATGCTTTGCTCAGCATCTGGGGCCTTTCTCTGAGTGTCAACTCTGAGAAAGTCTTAGAGGGTGGCAACAAAATGGAGGGCCCCCATCTATGGAATGACCTCCCTGCTGCTGCCTATGTGGAACCAACCTTGTCCTCTTCTTGGCTCCAGGCTGAGTCTTTTAAAGATATACTTGGCTGTTCGGGGCTTGAATGGATTATGCATCCCAGGTGTTTTTCTTTTGCAAGGTCATTCTTAACTGTATGTTTTTAGCTGTTTTTAATTTGTTTCTGTCTCTTCTGATAGAGATACAGAATACATGTTATGGCATTTTATTGTATTGTATTTATGTACAGTTGTAAACCACCCGGAGAGCTTAATAATAATAATCCCAGTGTTGTGTTTAAAGTAGAAACATCCTATCTGCACTTAGAAGATGAACTATTCAAAATCCTGAGATATGAATAAATCTTAGTCTAATGCCTAAAATATAGGCCTGGGTTCACATAAAACGACAATCCACATTCAAGGTTGAGTATAGGTTGAATGGGGACTGCAGGTGGCGCAGTGGTTTAAACCTCTGTGCTGCTGGGCTGGTTGATTGGAAGGTCGCCGGTTCGAATCTGCACAACGGAGTGAGTTCCTGTTGCTCTGTCTCAGCTCCTGCCAACCTTGCAGTTTGAAAGCATGGAAATGCAAGTAGATGAAAAGGTACCACTTCGGTGGGCAGGTAACAGCATTCCGTGCACTTTGGTCTTTAGTCATGCTGGCCACATGACCATGGAGACTGTCTGTGGACAAATGCTGACTCCCTCTGCTAGGAAACGGAGATGAGCACCACCCCCTAGGGTCAGGCATGACTAGACGTAATGTCAAGAGGAAACCTTTACTTTTACCTTTATAGGTTGACTGCTGGTTATTGCTGAACCATGGGTTGTTGTTGAAATGTGGGTTTCTTGCTTTGTGTGAACACAGCCACTGTAACCAATAATGGTATTGCTTTATTTTACTTTATACGTATGAACAACCCAGAAAGAGAACTGTGAACTGTGTGTTACAATGCTGAAGAGTTTTATTGGGTCTCTGATGGATACTGGATAAGGCAAAGCAGAGTCTTGGATAAAGTATAAAATATTCATCTTTAAGACAGTACTTCATAAGAGCAAGATCACCATGGTATATACATTTTGTTTTCAAATGTGTATAGCAAGCATAGAGAAACACCAGGAGGCAGCTTGTTAGTAAAGTCTGTTTAAGCAGCTAGAAGAAATGTCATTTGTCAGAAAATTATGATAATCTAGTCTAGACAAGACCAGAACCAAAAGCACACTTTCCAGCTCCTGACAAGTTAGAATTTGTTGGCATTTGAAAATATTCCTTAGGTTTAGGTGTTTCCACTCCAGCTTTCTGCTTCTTGATAAAGTTATGCTTCACTATGATAAGCAGCCAGTGCAGGAACAAGTCCCTGTGTTGATTTCAATCCGACTTAAAGTTCAGCTTCTGCAGCACTTAGCAACAGGCAAAAATATGAACAGTAGTTTAGACTTGGATCAGAGACAAGCAGGTGGTAAGCAGAGACATCACCTCATTAGGCTGTGCATGAACAGGCAGGCTGAGTGGAGCGATCATCTCCATAAATAGGACCATCAAAGTCAGTTAAATTACCTTTTGGCTTTTTTTTCCCCTACTTAAAAAATATGAAATCATTCTCCTTGACAAGGTCAGTGGAAGAGTCTCTAGGAGAGCTTTAAGGTACCACATTCATCATCTAGTGTTGTCAGCCATCTTGGGGTCAACACAGCTGTAAAGGATAGCCACTGCTCACCCATACAGAATCCTCTCTGGAAAATGTTCATTTGCCTTGGCTGTGTTTCATCTACAGCAAAGCATCCATCAATGGCATGTATAACTGCGTATGTTTCTACCGTGCTTTTATCTTTTAAAAAATTGCCTGTCTTATGAGCAAATTGCCACTATACTACTGTAGATGAAAGCACCTTTTCGGCACGTAAAACAAGTGATGGTTGATACCACTGAACCTGCAATTTGGCACAACTGTGCCTCTGGACGAAGGCTGCATGTGAAAATGTCTATGCTCATCAGTTCATTCACTTAGTACAGTCAGTTCATTCACTTGTGCAATATGAGTTTTGTAATAAGGTAGCATAAAAATCTGAATTGATACCTCTCGCTAGTCATGTGGATGTCTAATATGAGTTTAGCTGAAACTGTCCTTTCTGAAAGCATAGACTAGATTTGTTCTGTTGATGGTATGTTACGTATGAGCAAGCCCTTTACGTTTCCCTATATAGGAATGCACTTAAGGAAGCTATAGGAAAAATTAATGATTTATTTGTTCTAATAAGTAGATATAACAATGATATAATTATTCTTTTAATGGATTGACCATCTGAGTAAAAAGTTACACCAGCTGGTTTAGTCTGTTTCTGTTTCAGAGTCCAAGAACATCTCTGCTTTTTCTCTTATCATATATAGTTGTTGTATACACACAATAAAGTTTGCCTTGTCTCTGGTTAGGCATTATGGCTGAATTGTTAGAAACATAAGCTATTTAAAACTGCACTTACAAGAAGTTGAGATCAGAAAGCATCACTACTTTCCCTCACTTTTTCTTCCTGTTGTGTTCAGTCTTAGACCTTCTTGACAAATCCCAGTTTACATGATGAAGCCTTTGCACTTCTACCACTTGGGAACAGTGTGCAGAATGTATGTGCTTATAATTTATTAATATATAGAGAGAGTGAGGAGTAGATTGTACAGTGTTAAATTCCCCATAGGTTGGCTTGATTTCCTTGATGTGTTAGCATAATATTTTCAGGTGGTTAGTGTTTCCTTTTGTAAAAGATTGATTCACTGTTGTGTCATAACACCAGTTTCCTTGATTGTTAGCAGGATATTTTTAGTTTAAAGCAAAGACTCCACCGTTAGATACTATTTAACGGAAAGATTCAACTTTTGGCCTGACTTCAAGCTTTTATTTAGAGCATGATGAAGGCTGCTGTAAGTCAGAACTACAAGGTGAATGTGACTTCTTTTTGATTAGATGCTGGCTAAGTGTTGTTTTACATCCACACAGCACTCTAATTTGGCATAACTATCTTCAGATTCCGGGGGATGGTGGAGGACAGGAAGGCCTGGAGCAGTGTTGTCCATGGGGTCACGATGGGTCGGACACGACTTTGCGACTAACAACAACAACAATCTTCAGATTCCTGAATCAGGTGTGACATTTGTCAAGGCCTGATTCACAGGACTACATCTTTGTTGTTGTTTGTTTCCATTGGGTGTCTTCTGTTTATCAGGTCAGGCTGAATGTGGGGTGGCAAACTTATATGAATATTCCAGAAGCCTACATCCTGATTCAATTCACCACAACATAATTTGCAAAGATTGTTTGCTACCAAGATTAAGATTAAGATGGACAAATTTCAGATCCCCCATGGCTAGCACCATTTTCACATTCAAATCAAGTGGTGGGATCACAAAGTATGACCAGTGAATTAATTGTGCATTGCTACATACTTTGTAAGACTGATTCCATGCAAACAATTGACACAATGGCTGAAACAGACATGATGCTTGAGATTTGTGATAGACTGGGAGCCTCTAGGTTTTGGCATTTTTCTGTTCTAAATGTCCCCACCTCATGAAAAGCAATTTGTATTATCCTGTAACATTTGTCTTCCCTTGCTAAAGGGCTGAGAAACACTTTAGAGAGTTGGTTTTGTCTGGGGAAGTGGCACACAGGTTTTTAACACTCCATCCCAGCACTTCTGCTCAGATCAAATGTGAAGTTCTAAATTAAAAATAATAATAATTGGAAGTGCCAGTTGAGGGTCTTCTGCAGTAGGGATGTTTTGGCTCTTATTCTCTTCATATGCCTTAATTCAATTGGGATGGAATAATTGTGAACTCATTGCAATTTAATGATTAGTGGTCTCTTAATGAAGCATCTGTGATCATGGAAATGGTTGTGCTCTGTAACGGTCAGGTTTACACCAATATTTCTTCATGCTGTCATGTTCCTGGGGCAAATGAACATGTGGGAGAAAGATAAGGGCATTTTATATATAAAGAGAGCTGTTTTGGTGTAGTGGTTAAAAGTGTAGGACTGGGATTCAGGTGATCTAGTCCCCACTCAGCCATGGAGCCAATTGGGTAGCTTTGGGCCAGCACAGACTTTCAGCCCAACCCACCTCACAGGATTGTTCTGAAGATAAGACCGACACCAGCAGGAAGAAAATCTTGGAAGCTGCTGTGAGATCTTTAAAAGAAAAAGGTGGGATATAAAACTAATAGATGTTACATTGGCAGGAAACCCCAACAGTGGAATGTGTGGACCAGCCCTCAGTGCTGCTTGTTTGCATGAACCAGCTCAGAAAAGTTCCAAAGCAAGAACAAAGCATGTAAAACCGAAAGTCTTACATGATCTGGTGTAACAGTGAAAACAATTAGTATTCCTGATTTCATATTTCAGAGGAAGCCTAGGGTTGGTTTGTTTGTTCTGCTACTTAAAGCCTGTTTTGAGTTGTAAGATCATGCTTTTGAAAACACAGCTTTGCCAAGGCATTGTACTAGGAATGAATGCATCTGAGCTGATTGAAGAGCCAGGGATTGTAGGCCTCCTTCAAGAAAGGGGGCCTTGTTAAGAGCTGTAGTGAGGTGAGTTAAAATTAAATTGACCTACAGCCAGCTTTTCTCAGGGGGCTATTTATTTTTAAAATCTAAAATAGAAGGCGTGCATATGGCATACACTGTAAATCTGAGCAAGTCAGGATCCCCATTTTCAACTAAAGCTCTCTTTGTGCTTGTCTGCTGCTCAGTGCCCTGAAGGAAAAGCGTGGCAGTGAGCCGGCTTCCCGTTCTGACACATGGAATGTGTAACGTTTTCAACTTGTTTGGGCGGGAAGTAGCCTGGGGTATATCATTTTTGCTTTTGGGGCTTAAAGCTAAGGAATTACAGTTTGAGCTGGACCTCTGACAGAAGTAGTAACGGAGTGCGGGGGCAGCTTTCTTGTAATTGAATTGCCGGTAGATTCAACTGCCCCTCTGTTGCAGATATTGCTTCATTTCCTACACCTTAAAGATAGTCTTTTCAAAGTGCTGAAATATATAATATCCTGTTTTAAAAAGATAAACAAGTGAATACTTTGCAATGCTAAATTGACCAGCCTATTTTCAACAGTAATTGTTCACATAATCGTTGATTCCTTTCAATCCTCTTCAGAGTGTGCTATCCTTCAAGCATTCCTACTGCACATCTTGGACTAAGTTCAGTAAACTTTACATTCAAGCTGTCACACAAGTGCCATTTCAATTAACAGAGGTGGCACCTTCATGGAGCAAGTATAGAACAAACAAACCAAGTATTTAGCACAGTTTACAGTCCCAGAGATTTTGCAGGATACAAATGTTTCTTTTCCAAAATCTGACATTTCCATTTTAAATACCCTTGAGCCTGATCCACATATGATGCTGCTGAAAACTGAGATATCACTGAGATATCACAAGATAAGACAAGAGTGGACTCAGGAGATAACAGTTCCCATTTGTTTATTTAGGCCTCTGTGACTTGTTTGTAATTTGTTACAGCTCATTCCTTTGTGGTATTCTATCAGATTGGAGTCATTTTGCAAATGGTTTATATCCATTTCATTTTATTGCCCACAGAGATAAATCAGTGAAGACTTTTGTCACAAATTTGTAATAAATTAGTGTAAATGAAACCAAAACACATGTAAGGGAAAATTATACCTAAATATCAATCTCTGTTAAAGCACCTGACTTTTCAGATCAATATTCATCATTGGCTGTAAACCTGCTGAATTCCATTTTTGCAGCCACTAAGCCGCAGGTGGACAATTTGTGGTGATCCAGTTGTTTTGTCTTGCAGGTCTGGGCATCTCTCCCCATTGACTATGCTGGCTAGGGCTAAAATGTGTTGTATTCCTCCAAATGTGTTAGTCTACAAGTTACCAAACTCTACACTAAACAGTACTCATTATGTGTAATGATTAGCAGCCGCTAATGTTTGCAAATGATAAGGAAATATTATGGTTCTCTGCCATCCCTAATGCATTTGAAAGCACTGGAGTGACCTGGGTTTGGCTAGCCATTAATGCATAAGCATGACTGTATAAACACAGAAATTCACTGGTCTATCAGGAAACTGATAAGACTACACACTTGCAAAATCATACATGGAAACCATAACAGAAGTGTATTTACACTGCAAAACACAAGCAAGCAATTTTGTCTGTATCAATGTGCACATGAATTGTATGCTAATTTGCATATAGTAGCATCTCCAGGAAGGGATTTGAAAAGTGGGAAACAATATCTCTGGCTCACTACCCAACCTAGGCCTGCCTGCATCTTCTACATCTATTGCCTAACAAAATGTAGAAACACTATTCTAACATCCTCTGCTCTCCCTCTCCCACCTATGACTGTAACTGCTTGTAACCCATCAATGGGGGGCAGGTTCCTGAGCTACTTTTATGTAGATGTATGAAAGGCATTCCCATTTTGGAAAGAAGCCCCTCAAGCCTGAGCGGGAAGCATTTAGCCAAACTGTAAGATAGTAGCTCATAAAGATATTTTTTGGACTCTTCAGCTTCACATGTTGCCTTGATATGCACTTTTTTAAAAAAAAGGGGAAGAAAGGTGGGAGGCACTTCTTGGCCTTCTGGTAAATTCCTGAACCATGTCTCCGCCATTTTAAAGGATTAAATCTTTCCTGCTCATGTCTCTGAGTGCCTTTATTTTCTGAAATTGAGGGTGTCTTTCATAAACCCACATGAAAGAAGATCAAGGACCTGTTAAGCATCTGATTTGGTTCAGAACTTTAGATTTCTGCATCCTTTTAATCTGTCCCACTGTTTGCATAAAGTGCTCTCTCCTCTCCTCTCCCCCTTTTTCCTGTTTCCTGAATGGCATGCTCAGTTTGCATGGGTAAACAACTGCTTATCTTTCTTTACCCTGTGATTCTGTTTACATGTTCAAGGGATACATCACAGATTGATGTAAGCTGACAAACAACAAACCCTGGAAAGATCAAGGATCACAACAGTGACTGAGCTGTTGTTTCTGGTATGCAGAGGTAAGTGGAGTTCACACTTCCATGGACAGCCTCAGTGACCTGTGAATAACCCAGAGATGGCCAGCAAGGAGTAATGTGCACAACATCTTGGGATTCCTATCCTCTTGCTTGTGTACACAAGGGCCTGTGCTGTGGCTACGGCCAAATCTTAGCAAAAATGCTTGCGAATTCTCTCTCCACTTGTTTTCCTTGGCTCTCACCAGACAGAGCAACTGCAAACATGACATAAAGTTGGAGTTTTTACAATGCAGGATATCATGTGGAGGAGATGGAAAAGGTTAAAAAAGTTCTCTTCGTGCGCGCGCGCGCGCGTGTGTGTGTGTGAGAGAGAGAGAGAGACACACACACAGACAGACAGACAGACAGATTTGCTTTGCTGCTCATGGTTATAGGTAAGAAGCTGAATATGACCTTGCTTAGGCAAACTGGGAGTAGGAATTTCAAGATGCAAACAGGCACAAGTCAACAAAGTAGTGTCTCATACAGCCAGGTCTCCAAAATTCAATGTGTGGTGGTTGTGTGAATGTGAACATTGTGATACAGTTAAGTGTTTTTTGACTATCCATCTATACAGGGTGGATAAATATGTGCACCATCCACATTGTTGCAGGAGTCAAAAACAGTGGCCTATACCTCAGCTTAGTCAGGCTATACCCTCAGAAATGGGACTTAAAGAGGTATCTGCTCTGCTACAGGACCTTTAACTAAATACTAATAGGCTTCAAGGTATATCCGTCTAGCATTTGTCACATTGTAAGCTACTGTAAACAAGACTGGAAAATTGGAGTTTAAATTGCTAAATAAAGGTGGGAAACTGTTGGAAGGGAAAGGAGCAAGGGGAGTCATGGTTGGATATCTGAGGGAAGCCCAGCAGGGTCCCTGTGACATAAGGCCCTGGAGTTGCCCCTCCTTTCCACCATTACAACTTTCTTTTTAACCGACCCCTTGCCCAGGGCCAGTCAATGGTGGCTGTCAGAGGCAGTGTGCCTGCATACTCCAGTGGATGAGAGGCCTGGGCAGGCAGAACTCTTGCACCCATCCTGTTTGAGGGATCCTTTGAGCAGCTGGTTTGTTTGTTTGTTTAAACATCCCTAAAGAAGTCTCTGGGTGGCAAACAGTTTGTTGCCCTGTGAATGGAGTGCTGGACCAGATGGGCCACTGTTCTAATCTTGCATGGCTTTTCAGTGGTGGTGGTAGTGAGGCGGAAGAGCAACAGATGTCACTGCCTATTTGCTTATAAGCTCTTCTGGTCAAGGAAGGAACCGATAGCATGGATAAGAAAAATTACCAGGAGCAATAGAAGCTGGTGACAAGCACAGTGAGCAGATAGACTTGCTGAGGGAGGGGTCCATTAAAGGTGTCTTGCCCAAGGGCTGGTAAAAAACTAGACCCACAATTGAAAGAGAACATACAGGGAATTGACAGGAAGAACTACTGTGAGCTGAAGAATGGACAGGTGTGTTAGCTTTGAGAATATGATCAGGGATAAGCAGTGGTATGTGCTTAGGAAGCTGTGGGTTGGAAGCAGTACACTTTCTCTGAGTGATTCACTGAGTCACGTCACCACTTTTGGACAGGCCATTTTGCTATGTTGAAGACAATCTGAGTTGACCTTGTCACACTGTAATACATTTGCTGGGCATTCCCAGAATAAAATCTCTTGCATCTGCCAGGATTAAGGATTATAGCAGTTGAATCAAGTGAGGTATCTAGAGCACAATCTGGCCCAGTTTTATTGGATGTGTTCAGCTTGTTCAGTTTGGGGTTGTTGACAAGCTGCTTGGACACGACTGTGCAACCCCATCTGTATAAAAGTTAGAAGGGATCAAATAGTCAGCTGGGCTAGGGAAGGGATCAGTGCTTATCCATGAAAGCTTTCTTAAAAGGCAGTAGCAAGGCCATACCTGAAGAGACCCTTTAGTGAGCAGATCCAGCTGGAGCTGGGGGTCAGACTAGATGGCCCAGGAGACCCCTTCTGACTTGCTCTGTTTCTATGTGATGTGTAATTTTAAGGTGTTTGATTGCCTTAGTTTATACTGTTTTTCATTTTATTTATTTTTTTTCTTCACCACCCAGAAAGATTTGGGAGGAGTAGAAATCAAACTCATAATCAACCTGGACTGATATAGTCTGCATATAGATGGGATTAGATTTATTACATCTATAGGAATCATCTAATTTTTCTAGCACCTTTTCCTAATAACAAATGAAGGCCTCCCGGAGCCTAGGGCCTTCTCTTATAGCAGCCACATCCTTTTCACTTCTGCAAGTGGCCACCCTTGGAATGTTACCAGCACAGTAATGGGAGGGGTGGGAGGGAGGCGTTCTCTTTTTCCTTGAAAGTCTCTTACATCTTTATTGCCAGTAAAAATAAGGTGGTGAAAAATGGCTCCAAAGGCAGACCTCCCTTGAAATAACTTTTGTGTAGAATGCAGAAATTCTTCATACTCCTTCTAGGATGCAGGTGATACAGTGTTTCTCATGATTATACTTTTCCTCTATGTCATTTTTATTAAGACATTATAGTTTTGAATGATTTCCTGTGTGTGTGTGCTTGTGCGGGTGTGCATGCTCGCGCATGTGCTTTCCCCTGTGAGATATGGTGAGAAGCGTGGAAAATACGTATTTTTGTTGGAAATATTGCTGAGCTTCCTTTTACTACACTAGAAAAATAACATTTCATTGAGGAGTGGAATATTTTTGTAGGCTTATTTTACTGCATGTTGTATGTTATTTGTCTTAGTTGAACCTGATCTCAAATAACCATCCTCCCTCCCTTTAATCTCCAGTGTGAAATTCTTCTGTTTCTCCTTTCTTTTACACAAGTGTGCTTACATTTAATTGGGGATACTTTGAAATGTTCAAACACTTCACAAGGCACCCTTTTAGTGAGCTCCTGAGATGAAAGTTGGCCTTTTCATTAAGCTAAAGCTTTGCCCACTTCACCCCTGTTATAACCCACTATCCTCAAGATGGCTGTTTGGCATATCACACTGGCCCTTGGATGTGAAGATAGCTTAATAATAGAATTTCCTGCAGTGCAGGGCTTACATACTTTGAAATCCTAGAGTGAGTCAAGGAAATCTGCATTAGAACAGGTTTGTGCACTGAGGGGTATACAAAATGTAACGGAAACTAAAAGTGTCAGGCATCTAATCCAATGTGGAGTCTGTTTAATCTCTTTCAAAAGACGTCTTAGAGAACTCCTAGTGTCTTCATTGCTTGATTCTTTGTGATGGATTAGTAAAGGCTATGAGAATAGCGCAAAGGCAGGATGTGATAGCTGAATCAAATTTCATTCCTCTCTCCACCACATTTGCACTGCACAAACTTCCCTGCTCTGAACAGATGGGATTGCACTTTGTTTTAAAGCAGGCAACAGCCTATATCAATTTGAGGTACTTTTAAAATGATGGCTATAGATAATTTCAACAAAGGGCTTTACAGCATTGCCTTGGGAATGTCAGAAAATTTTTAAAGCAGTATGTACTGGACACTGAATGCTGTTTTGTGCATATGCAGACCAAAATTACCAAGCAGTGGATGCATAAGCAATCAAATATGTTGCCATATAACAAACAAAAGAGTGAGAAAGTTTACACATTTACATATGTGACATAATTAATTGTTAGTTACATTTTCCATTAAATTTAAAGGCCCTGGATAAGGACATTCAAAATGGAAGCAAACGCTTTGTCCAAAGTACTATGTGATTTTTGAACTAAAACAACTCTTAACATTAAGGAAATAGTTAACAACCTAACTTGGAAATGGTAGGTTAGGGAATGCTACACCATATAAGCAATACATATGTCTGCATTATACAGAATCCGCAGTCTCATTATTTTTGCTTACAGCTTAGTAACTAAGAATCTATCATTTCCCTCATATTTTCAGCTCCCAAATCCATTTCCTCTCTTTGAACCTCCACAATACTTAGGGCTTATGAAATTTAAGAACTTTGCCAGGACCTATTTATCCTCTGGTTACTGGGTTCATCATCTGAATAGAGGAAGCATACACAAGATCTGTGGATTCTACACAGATCTACTGGGTTTGTTCATCACTGTTTTCTCAGATTAGAAATGGTGTTTTCAAGCATGGGATTTGATATGTTCATTAGAATGGTAATTTTCATATGAAAAGGACAATTTACAGCTTACATGACTGCAGCAGGAATGGAAAGAGCTGAAAGCAAAGCCTATCCATGGATATTAAGTAATTACAGGTTGGCTCACATGACTGTTGGCAATCACTGTGGCATCCTGTAAGGTTATATGCCAAATTAAAGCCTATTATTTTTTATTTTATTTTAGCATATTAACATAATGACTTTTTACAGGTAAAGGTGATACAAAATAGGGCTGCATTAATGATAGGAGAGGAGAGTCAAACAAATCTGCTTATTTTGCCATTGTGTGTAAAAGGCCTTTCTGAGAATTTGTATGCCGAGATGCAACTTTGATAAAGTAATTTTCAATTAAACATTTTCTTCCCTCTCTCTCAAACAAGGCATCCGACTGTAGAAATTTACAAATATAATTTTCCCTAACAGTTTTTTCTTTTCATCTCTCTTTCTCTCCCCTTCTTCTTGCAACTATTTTTCTTTCTTTACACTAACTTTTATTTGTTTCTGTCCATGTAATGTTTTTTCATATGGGAATCATTCTGTGAACTCGTGAAAACCCATAAAGAAAGTGAAAAAAGATACCCACTGAGGAATTTGAGTGGATGGTGGAAGAAATCTAGAATTCCCCTTCAAACCAGTGTTCGAATCCTTACTTTGGCTATGATATGAAAGGATAATGGTGGAACACTATGTACTTATTAACCAAATACTAAAATATGTACATAAATACCCATACAAAGGTTTTTAAAAACCGCAACACTGCATATAAAACTAGTATTGTCTCCTTCCTTATTGGCATCAGAAACATCTCTGTTGCCAACCTTGGCTTAGCTGCTTCCCAGCTTTGCTACTTCTGCACTTTCTTCCTTTCTTTTTTTCCATCTTTCCAGAACACTCATCATTTCAAATCTCTGTTCCATTAGAATAAAGTGCCTTTTCTTTAGTCAGGAAATGTGTGGATTTAAATGAATAGCCCTTCTCCATTCAACCTGCAAACCTTTTATTTAGTTATAACCGTCTTAATTTGCTTAGAGCATTCCACCCAACCCACACCCCGCAAGCAGCCCTTAATCTGTTTTAAGAGATTTGCTTTGCACATTTGCAGGAGGTGGCAAAGTTTCATAAATAATAACATATTGGTTTGTTTGGTGTTCTTTCTTTGTGTCTGTCACTATAATGATATAGTAGAATAATGTTGTATTCTAGCCACTTTCAAAGGGACAATTATGTGTAGCCACACAGCTGCTTTAGTTATCCAAACATAGATGTACACAGTAGAGTGCTTGTTAAGCCAATTAACACCTAATTAGTTGGTTTCTGTTTTGTGAAACAAAGCTGAACTCAGCAGGTGTGTGCCTTAGCTACAAATCAACCTGCCAAACAGAATAAGACCCAACAGGATCTTTTGATTGTTAGTTTGCAATATCAAGCAAGATTGATTTGAGCTATTATTATCTCAACTTCAAAATTAAGCCAGCAAAAGGATACTAGTCATAGCTGTCATTCAAATGAACCAAGTCATTCATCTGTCCAAACTGTTGGCTTGAGTGGCTCACAATGAGCATTTCCCACCTTCTTTTCTCTGTTCTTTTACCCAAGAGGGGATTTACTATTTGTTCATTAGGTTGAAAGCTTTTGCTTGTATGTGTCTCTCTATGTGTGTATCTTTTTGTATTATAAAAATATTTTAGTTCTTCTAGGACTTAGTGGGAAACTGATAATATTGGGGGGAGGGATTGCAATTTTCCCCATCCTGAATTAAAACACAACAGTTGACTATATTTTCCAAAAAAAAGCAAAAAGCAACAATCCAGATGTTATGATTGATGTCTCAGTTATATAAAGGCCTACTTGTGAATTCTGTTTCTGTCCAACAATGATGAATATTTTGAATGGCTTTGTTTTATAATCTTAACTTTCTCATTAACTTTCCTATTAATTTGGAAATATTTTTTATTTCTCCTGAGATGTCTGTATGTATATAAACTGGGGTCAGGGGCTAATTACACAAGGTTTCTGTTAAATGGATTACATGGAGAGAACACAGCAAATTCATATAGCTCCTATTATGCAGGCTGTTATTGGCAATTGACTCCTGCTGGAAAAAAATAAAACATAATTACCCCCTTCAGGTGTTCACTTCTGAACACTTTCAGGGGCTTCTGGAAATATACGGGGAAAGTTCCACTCTGCTGGCAACGCTGTACGCAATGACAAGATCCCTGACCAGACACGAGGGCATCTTGGTTTCCAAAACTAAGATGGGAACCTCGACCAATCAGGATTAGTCCCTTCTGTCCCCAGAGGCCCCATCAAGTATGTCTAAGTGAATGCCTTAAGAGAATACTACTATTAAAGAGAATACCACTGTTAAAGCCACAGTCCTGTGGCGTTGCCTATAAACCCCTGAAATAGGAGGTGTATGGTTATCTAATGCAGAGTGGGAAGACTGGAAGAAGCACCCCCCCCCCGCATCCTTTTGCCAACAGTTTTACTAGCCAGACATTTTTCCTGTCTAGCTTCGGCATGTTAGAGGGGCCCCAGAAGAGTCCTTTGCAAGGGTTGGTGGGTGGAGCTCCAGTTCCCAGCTCTGAGTTCGGACACTGCCTCTGACAGTGAATTCAAAATATCCTGTGGCCCCTCACATGCTATCTAGGAGTAGTAGGATTGCTTCCAAAGCATGTTCTTATGTGATTTAGCCATATATAAAGGCATTTAATATGCATTTTCTAACACCCTGATGGTCTAATGAATTCTGGTCCATTCCTGTGTCCAGGAAGTACTCTAGAAAAAACTGTTTAACCTACTATATTTTCTGTCACTAGGCACAAAGCATTTAAGGATATCAGATGGAAGCTCACCAGAAAGATGTCATGTAGGATGTATGTGCACGTGTGAAAGAAATGCCTGTACACATGACTGTAAATTCTTATCAAAGATGAGTTTAAGCTAACTCCTTGATTGTAGGATCAATAATTGAAGATCCCTTCATACAAAATGATGCCCTTGCAAATCTGATCTGATAACTCTGATGTAATTATGAAAACACGGGTGGGAGTCACGCTATTTTGTGGTACATTGCAACAATGAGTGGTGTGTTCTTGAGTTCCCTGAGGCAGCAGTGACAAAGTTTTTTTTTGTGGCTTTTTTTGCTTCTTTTTAAAATATATAAATTTTAGAATGGTTCAGGAAATACCTGAATGATCATGGGGACTTCTGATACAGATTATATCCTGCTCTTGTGCTTGCTTAAGTTTTGATAAATGAAGGGCTCATTTGTGGAGTCAGGCTGTTTTGAGAGTTCTTCATTTTCTTTCAAAAGAAATACTTAGGCTTGGCAAATATTATGATATGAAACTCTTAAAGCACTTGGATTGCGAGAAACTTTAAAATGCAGTTCTTCAGGAGGAGATATTTCCCTCTTAATCCATTTGGCTTTCATAATTGTGTGTAGGTGTATGTTTGTTTGTAGCTCTTGTAATTCTGAAGCTGTTGATTTAGGTCAGCAAGCTAATACTTTTAAGAACAATAGTCCACATTGGTTTATTTGAACCATACTTCTTACTATACGAAACCCACTTTAAGTAGCATTAGATGAAACATATGCCTAAGTTTTTGAACAAACTCACATGGCTCAGTCAGCAGTAATTATGGCCAAGTTTTAGATACCAATGCCCAAAGGCCTTTGGAAATCTTTCTCAAATGGTAGCCTCAAGCTGCCTGAAACAGCATAATGTCCAAGTAAGTTTGTGCTCTAGCAAAGAAGCCTGTTGTTCAAGGAGTGGTATAGCCAAAGATCCCAATGCCTCTCTATATATTGTTTTAAGAATAGGGTCAGATGTTTTGTCCATTTGGTAGCCTGGTATTTTCTCTAACTGGCAGTTGCTCTGTACAGCTTTAGGCAGAGATCCTTGGCATTCTCTGCTGCCAGATCCTCTTAACTAGGGGCGGAAAGGATTGTACTTGGGACTTACTGTGTGCCTTTATTCTGCCCCTGAGCTACGAATCCTTCCCTGAAGTTGCTTTGTGAAAGACAGGCCTCTTTTTCAATCTTTACCATAGAGTAAAGGTTTATGCAGGTCTACTTGGAGAGGAAAAAGCAATGCATATGACATGGAGCATTTTTTCTGTCTTGATAAGCACAGCAAAAGCTGGCAGAATAAGAAAAAGTTGACCATGATCAATAATTTCATCTCTGTTGTAATTTCTAAAAAGTTAACTCACTTCAAACAAAATTTTTGGAGCATGTGGCCAAGTCCCGTGGAAGTGGTTGGCTTATTGTTCATTTGCCTTTTACAGAATTGCACTATAAAATACCTTGCTCCTTAACATACAACACAAGTATCTGTGTTTGTCTGTCTTATGTAAATTATGGGCTTGATCCAGGATTTCCCTTCTGTAGGAGGAAGTGTTCTGCTCTGGGAAGGCCCCTCCACTTGTGTTTCTGAGACCCCTCCTTCTTCCCTGCAGTGCATTGCATCCCATTCATCAAAGTCTCCTGACCCTGTGCAGCAATTGGGGGGGGGGGTGTGGATGGCCATTTCCATCAGTGCAGTTGATCCAGCACAATTCTGAATCCAGCCCTTTGTCTTGAGTAATAGTTTTATGAATTCTGAAATTCTTATGGAAAGTTTTCAGTAACCTTCTTGTTGGGAAGTCTAGTGTAACTTCCCATGGACTTACCTTATATAGTGTGGAAACAGAGTAGTTAGTATTGGAAGGAGTAAATGCAGGCTGGAGCCGTTTTAGAAAAAGTTCAAATCAACTTACTTTGTTAGGGACTTTTTCTGTGCATTGTCTCACAAGGCTGTCTAACACCAATTAATTACAAGAAACCCTTAAGCCTGGGTGTACTAGCATAAGCAAGCAAAGGCATGAAATATGGTTACTTAGCACGTGTAGGAGAGGCAAAGAACAAGAGGAGGTGGGAGTAGAAAGAAGGAACCAATCAAGTTACAGGACAACGAAGGGAACAAAGTGCTGTTGATACACCATGTTCGCCATTGCCCCTTAGTCTGGAAGCTTGAGGAGTTGTTCCTGTTATCCAGCACTTTTGAATGAAGGAAGTGACTTAGATCATTATATAGTGGTTCCTTTGGATATCAGCCAAACAGCCACATTTGACAAAGGTCAAGGCATGAAGTTCTCTAGCTAAATTTCTCGCCACGTTTTTAGGAAAGGAACCAACCTATGCCACCATCTCAGGTGCTTTGTGCCCCTACCTCAGGTGTGAAACAGACAGGGTGGGACCCCTGTGATCACCTGCCCCAAAGACTGTTGCAGTACCTTAAAGCGTAACAGGTTTATTCTAACATAAGCTTTGGGGTCAGTGTAATTATGAGAGCTCATGCCAGAGTGCTTTGAAAAAGTATTTATGGTGACACTCCTTGTTATTTTTGCTACAACAGATCAACATGGCTATGCACCTGGATGTTATATATAGTTATTAGTTAACAGGAAGTCTCAGTAAAGGCACAATCTTTCACTTGGAGATGGGATCATACTTAATGCTTTCCCTGAGATTTTTTACTTGCATTTTTTTCTGTTTGGTTGCAGATGATTTTTCTAATACTGGATTGGTAAATACAATTTTTCTGGTGATGTAAGGTTAAGATATTTTAATCCTGGTTATAGACAATACTCTTTAATGTTGGTATGGCAAACGATCTTCACAGAAGCAAAACGTGAACTGAGAGTAATTTTCTATTGCGTTTCATTGTTCATATTGATGGTTCCTTTGCACATTATTTTGGGCTTTTAATACTCAGGCACTTGTGTTAGCTGACTCCTCCCTTAAGCTAACTAATGGCATTTGAGAAGTGGTAGGATGTTAACCTTTCCTTTTTCCTGAGGAAGGAAACCTTCTTTTCCCCATGAGGATGTGATTTCCTTACCTGTCTTTGACATGGAACAAGGTTAAGTCTTGCCTGCCAGCTTCTGAACATTATTGGTTTCATTCACAAAAGAGCTTATATAACCTGTGCATTTGCCGTCTCAGCTGAATATTCAGTGTGAAAGGTTTCCTTGACTTCATATCAACTTTAATTCCAGTCTACCCATTTTAAAGGCTATCACAGCTTTATAAACAAACAGTTTGGTTGAACTTGTGATGGTTCTTAATTCCAAAGTGTATTGGACAATTTCATTTGAACACAACTCACTGTGAAAAACTTTTGATATAAAGGTAAGCAAGGGGTCTTTACCTTGCCCACAGAGCTATAGGAGTTCAGTGTGCAGGAAAAAAGGAAGTGGCAGTGAGGTAAACAGGACACACATGTAACATTGTACTTTTGCTCAGGCCTGTCTTTCGGGGACTTGCTTAGGTTCCTTGATTCTTGGTATTATGTATCATCTGGTATTATCATTTGTTTTTTCCACAAGGAAGTGAGCTCCGGTATTGTTTATTTGGCAAGATCTCCTAGTCTAGTCCTGATTGGCTGAACTTAATTTCTAGTGCAATTCTTCTACTTTCTTGGATTTGCTGGCTGGAAAAATGATGAGGATCTCTTGTGTTGTAGGTTACAGCGTTTTCCTTTCAAGGGAACCTTTTACTCTTTAATTAAAATGCTCTATTTGTTTCACATTTACCTTAGAAAAATAACCCATGTCTTTGCCAAAAGTTAATGGAGGAAAAGACATGAATCAGAACAAACAATGTACTTGAATACTATGACAGAACATTATTAATAATTATTCAGAACATTATAAAATTTATTTGTTTATTAGGTTGATAAATCAAACCTATCAAGTGCCCAGGAATGATGTTTGAAGACAATAAAGCTTCATATAAAACCAAGGAACACCCAAGCAAAAAACAGACAATAAATTAAAAGCAGAACTAACATTAAAATAGAAGAGTAACAAAATATTATGCAACACCCCAAGCCTGACAGAACAGCTTTACGAGTAATTTAAAATAAATTAAGGAACTCTTTTCATGTTCTTTGGGAAGGAGTTCCAGAATTGGGGTGCTGCGACTGGAAAGGTCTTGTTTTGTGCACCTGCGAACCTAACCTCTCTAATTGGTGGGGTTTATACAAGGTTCTCTGATTATTATCATAAATTATAGGCAGTTTCATATGAAAGGAGGTTTCTTTGGATTTCGTTGCCCTAAACTCTTTAGGCTTTGCAGGTCAAAACCAGCACCTGGAAAGCCTGTGAAGTCAGTCCAAGAGAGGTGTGATGTGCTCTCTTATCAGTGCTGTGTGACTCCAAACACAAATCAAATTGTTAAATGTGAGATACCATGGCTGGTGCCGTGTGTGTGTGTGTGTATGTGTGTGAGATGCAAATTCACTGGTTATGGGTATTAGTTAACCAATGTAGTTATCAGGTCAGTGGTTCAGTGGGCCTGAGCATATCATCTTAGATAGTTCGTTTAAGCAACAGCCTTAGTTCCAGCTTGTGACAACAGAGCTGCCTGCTTCCTTGTAGCGATGGGTGAGAGGCTTCCATGTGATAAAGTCATCTCTAGCTGTTAACCCCCATTTCCTGCCTGATGACATGCTTCACTGACATCCCACACTGGAGCAAACTCTGCTTATAGACGTAATAGAAAAAGAGGGATTAACTTGTGTTCACAATGCTGTGAGCCGACCTTCCAAACTGAACTGTCAGACAAACATACAATGAAACAAATACCAGTTGAAGCTTGGCTGCTTGCCCCTGCTTGCCTAGCTTGCTTCTGAGCTCATCCAGTTCACTGTAGCTTCCACTGGGAGGCTAACCAATTGCCATGCTTCTGGTGCCTGATTCAGGGGCCATGGGGCCCTTTGTTAGCCATAGACTAAAGCTGAAGATGGAGCAATTATGAGGGAGGGAGGGAGGGAGGGAGGGAGGGAGGGAGGGAGCATGAAGGGCAAGATGAATAAGCTTGAACTCCTGTTTGATTCATTGGTATGACCATGTGATAGTTCTACCTGAAGGACAGCTTAGACCATCCTTGAAGAACATGTTGCGAGTCTTTATATTACTATAGATTTCTCATTTGTGATTAAGTTGCTGTGCTGTGCTGTGCTGATAGAAAGGACTGATCAGGGGAGAGAATGCCAAAGTTATGTGGCTGAAAAGATGCAGTACCTGGTACCCACAGATCTGATGGAACTTGCTGGAGGGCCACAAAGCAAAGCATCCAAAGACTTGGACCCAGGTAGGTTCATATAGATACAGGCAAACAATTTGAGGTTTTAAAAACTAGCACTCTAAATTGACCCTAGAAACAAATAGGCAAGTACAAGTAATGGTGTAACAAGGTCAGAAAGCATGGCCTCCATAGGCATCCTAGTGGATGCAATCTGAAGATTCTGAACCATCTTTAAAGGCAACCCTATGTAGACTGCAGCTCAGTAGTATAGGCTAAATACAATGAGGGCATGTAGGACTTACTCCAACTCTGCTTTCTCCAGAGAGGGCTGCAGCTGAAGAATCAGCCTAAGTTAGTGAAAGGTATTCCTGGCACTGAAAGCAGCTGTACATCTATACACAGTGCTGAGTCTAGAAGAACTCTTCAGACTATATATTTGACTTGCCAAGGGGAGTACAAGCTCATTTACAACACTTGTGAGCCTCCATTCAAGTTAGCCATTTTCCTGACTAGCAGCTTTACCATCTTATCTGAGTTAATCTTCAGCCTGTTTGCCTCTATCCAAACAATTGCTCTGGCCAGATCACAAATGTTAATCACTAGTGTTCATATACAGAGCCATTAATTATGCCCATAAAAGGACAAAAAAGTAGTATGTAACCTGGACTGCTCTGTTTGTTCCAAATATTCTGCAGTTATTCATGGTTTAAGTCTGGTGAGTAGTAGATGTTTCATATGGTATTATTAACATCCTTCTAAAGGAGGAAGGTTGTAAGATAACTTTATCCACAAAGCTACATCAATTAGGTCATGCCATCTATTTCTTTTGGCAGCCTCTGATTTCTTTTTTATTCATAAAACATTTGTAATAAATGGGTGTCAAATCTCATCTTGGTGGTTCTCCCATTTGGATTGCTTCATCGTTTTTTGGTTTGGCAACTACTACTGTTACTGAACCTGTTTACCAGAAGTAGCTGTTGTTTTCTCTTTTTTGACATGGTTCTCAATTCTTTCTGCTTTCTGAGGAAAACATTAATCTGCCTCAGGCTGTCCTGGGGACTCAGGTGGCAAGAAACTAGTAATATTCTCAATAAGCAACAACATTTCACAATAGTTGAAATGTCCCCATATTGGAGGCCCGTGTTCCCCACCAATGTCACTTTACCACATAGAACTTGAGGAACCAAGCCATCTTTTAGTGATGTTTCTAAGTACAATGTTTAACACGTATGTCTGCTCTTAAGCAGTTTGCACACTTAGGCTGTATGTACCTAATATTGGGGGAGAAGAGGAAGTGGTTAATGAAATACCTCACATGTCCTTGTTCTGGAGGGGCTGTGTTATCCATTACTGATACTGCTGTAGCAGTGTTTTGACAGATTAAGAACACCACTGAACAACTGTACTTGCTTTCTAATGCGATGGAGAAGTGGGGAGTGCTGTTGCAGTCCTGTCCAGCTTGAGCGTTTCCCACAGAATGCTGGATGAGATGAACCCTTGCTCTCATCCAGCATGGCTCTTCTTAGGTTCTTATGACATTGGATGGGGGAGCAGCAACAGGAGAGCATCCTTGCTCTGTGTTGTTGCTTCCTGGGTCTTTCTGTGGCAGGAGGTGGAGGAATATGAAATGAAATGGAGAGATGTAAGACACAGATGTATTAAGGAACATCTTTTAATGTGGCAGCAAAAGTAAGTTAGCTCCCACCACAAATTCTCATTCTGCTGAACTCAGCAGGAGCTTTGATTTGTGGAAGGGTTTGTTACTTCCTCTCTATTATATGGTGTGGCTCACTTGTGCACATCCTCTGAGTAGATCTACTTTGAGAATACCTTGATTAGGGCTGGGCACATGCTTCCTTTCTAATTATGGCTCTTTGCTGTTGTCAGTTCTGGTGTTGGCTTCTATGTCTTGCTCAGTCTTGCTTGTTACACTTGTTTTGGAGGGTCAGGAAGTAGGATTGCACAGGTCCTTTTACCTGTGGATCACATGAAGACTTGAGCTGCATATTATTATAGCTCTCTTTTCTTCATCTTAATTGAGTGACCTCAAAAGTCAGTGTGCCAAGCATGAACCTTGGCACATCAGAAATACCAAAGACTGATTCATGTGTCCTGTGTGTGGAATGTAGGGCTGACACCTCTCCCTCCCAAAAACAATAGACACGGCACCTTTTAGAACTCAATACCGATTCCTCCGAGACCATGTAGAAATTAGAGACGTAGAAAGTTGCCAGTTTCGATTCAACATTAATTTAAACTGTGCTCTGTAGGTATGAGTACTTTCCAGAACTAGTCATCTTTTCTGGCTACCTTTTTCTCTCTCTTGGAGGTGGGCCTCATCAGCTCAGCAAAACAAAGCGATAGCCAAAGTCAGCTTTCATTCCTCCTGAGATCTTTTCAGCCAAACAAAAGAGAAACCAACTGAAACATCCTTCAATGTGGTGTTCTCTGGACACAGCAAGGAGGGCTGTGTGCAGGCATAAATATTTGCATTGTACCTATGATATATCTTAAAAATGTAGGAGAATTGTCCCAATACATTGCCACTATTGCTGACAGACCCATAGGGGATGTAAACCATTGCTATTTGAACAGCTGGGAAGTCTGCTATACCTTTTTAAAGGCTCAATCAAAATAACAAGACACCACAAATTGGCTAATTCTATATTGTATCCAGCAGGGCTGTGCTGCCCAAATCTTTTCTTTTTCATAAGCATTGCTGCATATTGGAGGCTATCCTTACTCGTTCTACAGACCACCAATGATTCTGTTCCCTGGAATACCAATCTTTCTATGCAGAAAATCCACCTGTTTAATTAATCAGCTGACTCCTTGAGAAAAAACAGATTTGCTCATTTCCTAGCAAAGAACAATAGTGCCCAGCACCCAGGTTGATTCTCAGTCTTGATCCAGATGGCATTCGGGTCGGCGCCCAATAAGAGATGCCAGTTCAGTTTTAACCTTCAGAATAATAATACTGTTGCACAGCACCCAGTGGAGTACATCAAACAAGCAGGGCGAAGAATTTGCCTGCTGAGGAGTGCTTTGGATTCAGGTCCTGAAACAGCTGATCCCTAGATGGAGGCTTATTTCAGACATATTGCACAGCTGTAATAGCCACTTTTTTCATTTATGATGTAGTACAATTCACAAGTTACTGATCTTTCAATTTGTGCATTGTTATCTTTGTCTTCTTTGTTTTATAGCATTTGTTCCTTTGGGATCTCTCCTTTTATTTTCTGAGGGCACAATCCTATCCAAGTTTAGACAGGAAAAATGGTCTACAACTGTCTAAACTTTCATGGGTTTGCTCCATAATTATTTGAAAAGTGTACTCTTGGAACCATTTTACTGAAACTCTTACATGTAATGTATCTCTCACACATGTGAATCTTGCTCTTTTTAACTATTGCAAAATTAAAGATATTTGTGTGCAAATTTACCAAAATAATAATTAAGCAATCAGTTATAACACCAGCTAATCCAACAACATTTCTTTTTGCATAGTTTACCTCCCACACACATTGAAACTGCAAGGTTTTTCTTAATAGACCCAGTGGAATTACTGCTTTCCTGCTGGAAACTACCTTGTTTCAGATTGCTCCTAAATTTTCAGGGTTGGTTCTCAAGATAAAATGTTAAGAGAAGTGTGGCCAAAAATAATGTTCAGGCCTCCAAGTCTGACCTCTCACCATTGGCTATGCTGGCCGGAGTTGATGGAAGCTATGGGTCAAAATATCTGGAGGGCCATAAGTTGCTTACCTCTGATTTAGGTTAACACATGCTCTTTCTAACATCCCTCTCTGAAAACCATTAATCAATGATGTACAGCAGGGATGGGTTAGTAACCATCCTTCTATCAAGGGCCAGTTTTCATTAATCTGCAGACATGGATGTCACTTATGACCTGAGAGATGTCTTTGAAAGTGGTGATCAGCCAGTCTGGCCTACACCTTCAAAGCTCTCCCTCTTTTTCTTCCCTCTTTCTCTCTTCCAGTCCTACACCATCCATCCCTTCTGCTTGTCTCACTGCACTTTGTCTCCTCACTATCCAAAAGGTTCCTTCTACAGGCATGGCCAAGCTATGAATCTGTGGGCTGTTTGCTGAGTATACTGATGTTTTTTGTGTTGGAGTAAAGCCATGTCTGCAACTTCAGACACACGTGAGCTGTGCACTGGGGAACTGCCAGCAGCCTTGGCCTTCTGGTGTGTGTCCACTGTGTATTTTTAGACACGTGTCTTCCTTTTCCTGAGCAAACCTAGCTGCTATGAAAAGCATCAACTGACCCCAACATTTCCACACAGCCACCTTGCCTTGATGTGTCCATGTAATGAACCTATATCTTACATGAGTGAGATACTGACAGTGCAGTCCAGTGCATGGTTACTCACAGTGAGTCAGCCTTATTCCCTACTAAGTATTTTTAAGATTATAGCTAGAGTTTTTGAGGTTTGTTCGACATAGCTTTAAGGGGCTAAGATTGCTTTGTCAATGGTTTCAGCTAATTAAATTTGCCCAACCAGCTGGCCTGACTAATGTGATTCCTGTTGATTTCAGCAGGTGTATGCCAAGTATGACTAACTTTGGGTCCAGCTCTCTAGGCCAGTTCACATGCCAACTCAGCTCGCCAGTGCACGACCCCTGCCCTGTTTAATATTGTATCCATAGCTGGTGATCACAATGGATTATTATGTCATCAAAATGTGGCAGGGATGGCAAATATGAGGGTTAAAAATCCCTCATAATCCATGAACAGTTCTATTTGAATGTTGTTTAAGCCTTGTATAAGCCATAAGTCACTGGATTAGCATGTCACATTATGCCACAATGCCTTCCCACTGAGGCTCGAACATTCAACATGGCAGCCAACCAGGGTGGATAAAAATCAATGACTTAAAAAAATGAAAAATTGGATTTTAAAAAATTTAAATTGGATATTTTGAATGGGGTATTTTTTAAATAAAGTGCTTTTTGAGGAAAAATCTAGCTAAAGCTAGTTTTCTATTTAAGATATATTCTAGTCCAAAGGTTTATTTTTTCTTGTCATGCGTCTCTCTCATTCACTCTGTGTATGTATGCACATAAACACTTCTGAGGAATCACATCAGTGTCCAAACTGCATTGCTATCTACAGCAAATTCTGAAAACTCTGATCTTGAAACCTTGCTGTGTGCAGCTGTTACCTCACATATAGACTTGTTTTCTCATACCCAGTTTTCACTAATCTGCAGACATGGATGTCATTTATGAAAGCACATCTGTGATTTTTCAAGTAAGTATGCAAATAGGCTCTGCTATTACAAACTGCTACAGCTTCATTGCATTTCACTTATTTTTGCCACAGGCAAGGACCTGCAGTTCGCCAAATGTTTGCTTTCAATTTATATTAAAGTGAACTGAATGCTAGGATAGCTGTCCCAAGTCCTCCGTCAGATAGCATAATTGTTAATGGAAAGCCCTGTGTCATTCAGTCTATATTTATCTAGTATACCTTCTTACTTCCAAATGAATTCTGCTACTACAGTGCTACAGTCTGGCATCAGCCGTGGGTTTCTGAAAGCTGCTGAAGCTTTTTCACAGGACTCATGCAGATAGACAAGGAAGGAAGCAGGCAGTGGTAGAAAGCAATGCATGAGTCATTCTTGAGAGAAACGAACTTTTCCTCATCTCACTGTTCCAAATGTTTCCTCTGGTACAACCTGTCTGGTTCCCACACTAGTTCCATGTTGAGTGGTCATCATCCATTAGAAGAGCAGTCCACACTCCTTTCACTATATTTCAGCTCTTATTTAGGTACTAGAATTTATCATGATTATATTTTTCCATTCCATCTTAGTATTTCCCATTATTTTATCCTCACAACAACCTTGTGAGGTAGATTTAGACTGAGTGACTGCTTATGGTCACAATGAGTGAGCTTCGTGGCTGAATGGAGGTTTGAAGCCGGTTGTCTGCACACTTAGTTGACCCCAGTCTTCCCTCAACCTGGTGCCTTTGGATGTGTCATACTACAGCTCCCATCAATCCCAACCAGCACGGTCACACTGATTGCAAGTGATGAAAAGAAGTTGCTTTGTTAAAAGGAATTTTCGAGAGACGTGGCTCTCTCTGCTTCAACCTTTGTAGTTATTGCTATTTTCTGCATCATTCTTCACTCTTCTTTCCGATGATTGTGGAATGTAACCCTGCTGTTTCATTGCTCACTTGTGACTAATAGTGGCTCTTCCATATTCCAAGTGAAACGCAGTAGCACTGCTTTGGTTATATGCTGTGTGCCTGAAAAGCAACCAATCATTACATAAATCCCTTTCCAATATGAACTTCAAGTGGTGGGAAAATGATCCCCTTCAACTTTCCTCAGAACCCTAAACTGATGACTTTTACCTATTGAGAGAAGTATATACTAAGTCACTCACATCATTCAAAAAATTCAAAGTATTAAATAGGTTATAACGTGACTTTTAATAGGTTATAACATGACTTTTAATGTCACACAGGTGGTTTGGTGAGAGCAAATACACTCAAAGATATCACTCATCATAAAACCAGTATGCCAACCAATATCTAAACAATAAGTAAAGTGTCTGAGTGCTATCATTTGTGTCCACAATAAATTATGAGCAGGAAAAACGGAAGCTGATTCAAAACCTTTGCCTAAACTATGCCTTATTATTGTATTGCATTATTCATCTTTGGTTAACTATTAATTATGTGCTTAGAGCAACTATCCCCTTTTACGTTTAACATTTTTCTTTGAGATATAAGAAGCAGACAGGTGAAACTGAAATATGAAAAGGTATCTTTGTTAATGTGTTTACTTAATGGTTTTATATATAAATTATGTTTCTTAAAGCATAAAACAAATTGCATGCTAGACTATTTTGTATTATAATGATCCATAATCATGTGAGAGTTTATTAAAGGACATTCTGATCTTATTAAGGTGAATTACATCTAGTAATTCAATAGAAAATGGATTCCATTTTATAGATGCTCCTGCAGAAAAAGAGATCCTTCAGGGAACTGGAGAATTATAGGCTGGTTTGCTTGATACCTGTTTTGAGTAAATTGCTTGAAAGAGTTATTAAAGATAAAATCAGTAAGAATATAGAGGGACAAGCCCTGCTGAAAAAGAATGAACACTGTTTCCACAAGAGAAGCCCTGTCTCATTATAGTTTGTTGAGAGTGATGGGGTGATTTGGTAGACATTGTATACTTAGGCTTTTGACAAAGTCCATCAAAGATTTGTGTGTATGCTTAGCCTTCCTACAATATGAAGGGAGGTCCTCTTCTGGATCAGTAACTGACTAAAGAAGAGAAAACAGAGTGGAAATAAATAGTTTCTCCCAAAAGAGTGATGTGAACAGTGGGGTCCCACAAGGTTCTGTATTAGGACCAATGTTTTTCAACCTATTAAAGATCTAGATGTTGATCGTGATGCAGTGATTTCTAGTTCAGACCACTATAGCTGGAAGTGGTGACTTCCTGTGCCGCTTCAGTTCTGCTGAATTTTACTTGGGGTTCTTGCAGGTTCGTTGTTGCTTGGAAGTAAATGCTGCAAATGTTCATGACAGCTGGAGTATGAATATTGGGAACCACTGGCCGCAAATAACTGCCTACTTTTCACATGAAATTTTATGAGTACAGCCCTACAGAATAAGTTGACCCAATGCTGGCAATATTTTGTGCTGTTTGCCACTGAGCCACCACAAGTATTTGCTTTAGAAGAAACTCATTACATTGTGGTCTTTTCCTGTTACCCAGTTTTTAAGTGGTAACTCTTGCAATGTCCCTGTCTTCCAGCCTTTTGCATTTCTACTTCTTTTGAAACTTTTTTCCCTTTTGAAATAAAGGTAGGTATGTTACTACTGAACAACAAGAACACTTTTCAGACCTCCATATTAATTAATTAATTAATCTATTAAAAGCTTTTTAAAACCATCACATCAAAAGCCTCAGGACGGTACTACAATGAGAGGAACAGCATCGTCAATCCTCCAACATTTCTATGTGCTTCCATGTGCTAAACATCTCTAGTTACTAACTTATTGTGAATGGCAGTTCATTAACAAGGCACTTCCCTGGTACTGAATGGGGCTTGGTTACTTTATTTCAATAGTGTATTCTATGTTTCTTTGATGGGACAGGTAGAGATTTGAATAGCTTACAGCAGGAGAAGGCAGTCCGGTGCCTTACAGATGTGTGGCTACAACTCTCATTAGCCACAGCCAGCATGGCCAATGATCAAGGATTATGGGACTTGTTCAAAACACATGGAGGGCACTAGTTTGCTGCCCTGTAGGACAGAAGAGAGGCATGTATATAGAATTAACAATAAAAAAGAAACACCCACATGTAAACAATTGTTCACCAACCAACTTAACCACTTACATTTTCAGTTGCCCACACTATTATAGGCAGATACACAAAATACATGGTATTCTGTCTCCAGTCCCTCCATTTCTCATTATGTGAGACCACGCTAAACCTGTCTATCTGCTCTAATTCTAGAACCACTAAGATGATGAGGGAACAAGAACTAGTTTATTAGAATCAGCAAGCTCTGCACATCTTTTCTTTACAGAGCAACAGAATTATTTCATGCTTATGTAACCTCTTCTCGTCTTGTTCCTTATGGTTGTTAGTAATGCTGATATTCCCATTAATGCACTGCATTGAAGCTAAGCTGTAAATTCTTTTTCTGAAAAGAGTCCAGTGTACTTTGAAGAGCCCTGAAACCAGTGTATAAAAGGTATTGCCTCTCTTACGCATTCCACAAGCATAGTGTACTCATTCATGATTGTTCCCTCTCTCTGCTCTCCATTTCACTCTCCTGGTCAAACACTCCAAAGGGCATCCTTTCCCACCTCACTTGATGATGTGTATGCAGCTGTTGGAATATAATGGCTTTGAACATCAGCACATTTGAAATTCCTTCAGGAGTTATTCATTAACTCTTCAGATTTCAGTGGATTTCTCTGCAACAGTGATAAGAAACAACAGTGTGCAGCACTGTGGACCTGGGCCCATGTTCACATGATCATGGCAGGTTTGAGAGAGCTGAAGCATCATTGTACAAGCAGGAAAGTAATGGAAGTATTCTTATTTCTCTGTCAATAGGAAAATTGTCTGCCATAATCTGGTATTGGAATCAAGTGTACACCCCAAAGCCGTACCAGTGAAATATTTAGTGGAAGTTGTTAAGCATTATACCATTTGCAAATAAAAAATATTGTCCCTCTACTGAGAACTTCTATTTCTATTATGATTCTCTCTCTCTGTCTCTCTCTCTCTGTCTCTCTCTCTCTCTCTGTGTGTGTGTCTGTCTGTCTGTCTCTGGGGTCACCAATATCTCACAAAGTAACAACAAATCCTACACAAATAGCCACATATATTTTTTAAACATAATGGATAATGAAACATAGGCAGCACTGGTGCTATGTACAAAAGAGCCATAGGAATGAATGGGATTTAATTATGATTAACTTAAGATACCTTTATTTCAATGGATCTACCCCATGTAGCACTATCATTGGATACTACTCAGTGTTTTCCCACGAACATAGTACATATAACATAAAGCTAACAGGTGAATACTGTATAGCAGACCATTGCCTCCAAAACTGCTTTTTCCAGGAGACCTGTATGATTACATTTAGGAAGTCAATTAATACATTTCTTTTTATTCAGGATTTTAAGACCTCCTAGATATGAGGGCTCTGTTACTTGCTATTGGTAGTTTAAGTTGTTTCCACTGTTTTTAGTGCACATCACTTGGACCTTCTTAGAGAAATTGCAGCAGTGAAAGTAAGGTTTGCTTGCTTGATTTTTTCAATATGTCAGTAAGAATCAGTAGCAAACTGGTGAAAATGTGAACAGGTTTATTTTCCTCTCTCATCCAGTGTCTGTTCCAAGTCTTGCACCACTGGGCCCTTTTGTTCTCCCTCACATATATGGCTCTGTCATAAACATATGATGTTTTGGAATCACAACATAGACTGAATTGTAGGCCATACTTAGCATATTTAGATGCCATCTGCTGTCTGATTGGACATCTTCCTTTGAATGACTCTGATAATTCATCTGTTGCAATGTTCTGACATGGCCCAAAGCATTGTCGGGAGAATTCTAGTCAATATATCCTGCAAGTGGGACACACAGGCAAGCCTGTCTTTCACATTGGTACTTCAGCACTAAAGTCATTAGATCCACCTGAGAGTGCTACTGATTCTTTCAGTTTGAATCCAGATTTAAAACTGGGCTTGTGGACGCAAACTTCCCCATGGCAGTCTCTCTAGCCTCCTGAAAACATTACTCAGAGTGTTGGGAACCTTACTGAATGAGAGAAGCTGTGGTGTAGGGAGGAGATGGAATGCCTGAAATGCAGCTAGAAGCAGTTTTTGTGAGCACAGCCTTTCTGCCTATGGAAGCAGATCCCGACTGCATCCCACTGTGTCCCACAAGTGTTAATGACAACTCTCAGAAATATGTTTTGTAAGGAACGTTCTATGAACAGAGAAAAATACGGCAGTCACCAAAAGAACCTCGAATGAGAGTCGCTATTAAGTCTGGCTACTTGCTGAGGAGAGGTTACGTCTTGTTTGCAACCATTTGCAGTTGTGGCTGCATTGACTCCCGGCACCAGATCAGTATGTTTTCTGAGCTATGTTGAAAAGTTAGCTGTGATAAAAGAACTGTTTTCCTGGGCCATGAGGAGGTTCTAACTGGGAGAAATCATTGGTAAAATTCAGGGTTGTAAGGGCACAATTCTATGGCTGCTAGACAATCTTCACAGGATCCCTAGAATCTTCCAAGTTTTCAAGGCCGGACTTAGCCCAGGGATTTTGTAACTTTCATGAACATAGTTGTGGTTGTTTTTTGTGGTAATGCTGGGAAGTGAGTGTTTTGCCTGTTATGAAAATACACAAAATAATGCCTTTTTACCCTCTGTGCTCCTTTCTTTCAACAAATGGAAAACTTCAGAGAGCAGTTTCATTCATGTACCAGGTTTTTGGCAGAAAGTCAGGATATAAACCAAATAAAGAAACAATTAAGAGATAATTAATAAATATTTATACAAAAGTAAATCCCACTCTATTCAATGGAACTTATTCCTGTGCATCGGCTTGTGGCCTTTGTTGCTTGCAAAAAAAGTGGTTGAGTTATGTGGGAACGTAGCTAGAATCACCAGCTTTAAAGCACTCATTACTTGGGATTAAGCTCCACTGAAACCCAGAAGGACTTATCTCTAAGTAAATATGCCCAGCATCAGGACTGCCAAGAGGAGTGATGTGCTAAGAATTCAAACACCTAAAGGAAAAAGAGCTGCTTGGGGCATTGCTGGAAAAGGGGAAAGAAAGAAACATTTTCTACACTTCTGAACATTTTCAAGGGTTGCTTAAGTGCACTGCACCTGTGGAGTGCTTCATGCAGTCTCTAAATCATCATTATGACCCCCTCCTTTCTCTAGCCAGAGGGAGAGGTGTTCTTTTTGCCTGCCTGCCCTGGTCTAACCAATTAGAACTCACAATTATTGCAACAAATCAGCAGTGCTTTCAGGTAGAAACTCATGCCCACTTCCTCTTCCTTTGAGCAGCATGCTGCGTCTTCCAACAGGACCTTGCCACAGACAGCAAAAAACTTGAGTGGTCTAGCACATAGCTAAACTGAGCTTCCTGGCACTAACGGCTGTACCCTGCACCATACTGAGCAACCTGTCATCTGAAAGGAACCAGCAGGCATTGGTTTGCTCTATCCATCCTCCCTAGATTTTTCCCGTTCTGCTTCCCTCCCCTTGACTCTTTACTCGATCCCTTGTCATCCAGAAGGTTTGGAATGTTCTGCACACAGATCTCCACCAACCCCTGCACAACTTCCTCTCTCTCTCTCTCTCTCTCTCTCTCTCTCTCTCTCTCTCTCTCTCTCTGAAAAGAGGTGGGGACTCTCCTTGATCCAGCTCCAGCTCCCCTGGTTTCAGATGCAGCCAAAAGAGCAGTGGCAATGAGGTCAGGACAGCCTTTGCAGCAGCCACCGCCATGACTCAATCCCAGAAAAGGGGGCAGTCAGCCCTGGAGCACTGGCTGTGACTGCCTTTCTCCTGCGGGGTGAAGTGCAGCAGCTGCTGTGTCTGAGTTCAGGAGCAAGCCTGTCTTTGTGTTGGGCAGAGGGAAGACCGTGGGCAGTAAGCAGGCAGGTGCTCCCATTGCACTTTTCTAGTCAACCTGAGTGAAGAGGCTCAACATGTCTCACTGCAAGCCAGCTCCAGCTGATCAACCTCTCCCTCGGAAGTCAACACTGAAGATATTGTACTGCCTGGAACAGGCACCAGGAAGTAGAAACTGTCCCAGATAAATAGAGACAGTGGGATGCACAGTCATCTGGGCCCTTGGACATGGACTCTATTGATGAGCCCTTCCTGCTTTGAGAAACACGAGACAGAAAGGGAAGTGGGAGGACAAGTTGGACCATGGGCTCAGAAGCTGCATTTACATTGTGCACCGTGGCATTTTGGTTTCAGTTTGTGCCCGCACAAAGAACCACTGAGGACTGACTTGTTTTCTTCGCTTACTGAGGGTGGGAAGGGTCATAGTGATGCTTAGCGGTGTTAGTCACCAGAAGCAGCAGGCTTCAGTCATGCTCGCAATAAACAAATCAAGACAATGGCAATTTGAAGACGGAGGCCTTTGTGCCAGGGCTGGCTGTACCTGCAGGGACAAAGGGGCAATTGAGCTCATTTCGGTGACATAGTGAAACAGAGTGGAAGAGGGCTGAGGCAAGGAAAAACCAGCAGGGCCACAGTTGCACTGTGGGTTGCTGTTTCACAACAGGGGAAAGCAGGGGTCATATAAGCACATTTGCCCTCAGTTCTTCTGGGCCAACAGCCAGGTCTCAGTCAGGGCCAAATGACGTGCAAGGGCACCTAGCCCACCTTCTAAATGTGTGCCTCCAAAGGGTTACATAGATGGGTAGCAATGGGTTCTCGCCCACAAGTGCTTGACTGCAGTGCACTCTGTCCCTGCAGGCACCCTCTCCTGCCTGGCTCTCATGCTGAATGTGAAGCCACCTCAGAAAGAACTGGGGATGGGGAGTTAGGAGGGGGCTTAGCACAGAGATCCTTCGGTTCTTAAAATACCCCTTTTTGTGTGATTCAGGGGCAGGCCCACATGTAAATGATAGGAGTGGTGATGTCATGTCTAGTTTCTACCATTGTGATCAACATAGCACTGCAGAAGTACATTTTTAGCTGTGGTTTTGAAACCAAAGACACTTTACCAGGTCCTACATTAGATGAGACCCTATAAATCTAACCCTACAGGGAAATTTCTTGTTCATGACTTTCTGCTCCTTTTCTTGAAATGAATAGAACAGTAACTGCATAAATAAAACACACAAAGTTCAGTTAAAAGGCATTGAGATAAAACTAAAGAATGAGCACTTTGCAGCAAGGGCTGGGTTTGTGCAGCACTGTTAACCACCATGTGTTGTGTGCCGGGGTAGCTGATCACCGTGACTGCACCTTATGTGGATGATGCAGTGTGGGTAAATTCAGTGTGGGTTCACCCTGAGAACCCAGCGCTGCTTGTTGGATTGTTGTGTTGCTTGTTCTCAGGGTTGTGATGTGCAAACCTTTCAGCATGGCTTGTCGGGGGGTTCTTAGTCCTGGCCACCGAGCCACCTGCAGGAATGGTGAACACACTGTGCTGCCTCTGCCGATTTTGCCAGTGCCACCTGCAGTCCCCTGCCTCCCTCATCAGCAATGTCCACCCCTCCACCTGGACTGCAACAGCAACTCATCCACAACCTTTTATTTCTGTAGAGCTTCAGAAGTATGCCAGTGGGTCCATTTTTTAAAATTAAAATAATTTTAAACATTACTGTTTTCCCCAGTTCTTCACAGAATGTGCAGATTTGCCTGCCCATTATGTATAGTCCACCGTAGTCTATTCACTGTGTCAGTTTCCTCAGAAATTGCCTCCTTCACTTTGGCACTTCTATAAACAATGGATGCCAAAGGCACCAAAGCGGAGGAGGCCATTTGCAAGGAAATTGGGAAAGCAACTGTACTACTGAAGACTCTATACAGCAGATAGGCAAATTTGTACATTTGAGCACTAGCGAAGGATGGGCAAAATAATAAAACAATTCCAAATACATTTACATTCTTGAAAGCACCCAGAAAGGGAGCGGGGAGGGAAGAAAAAAGGAACGAAAAAGCTGGTCAGTGAAGTAATTTCTCTTAACTGGGTCTCAGTCGGGGGTGGGTTGGATCCAATAAACTCTGCCTAGGCCATACTATCTTCTTAGTGCATTACATCTTGAACTGACAAATTGCCACAAGTGATGGCTGAATAATATGCAGCTGTTGGGCTGGTGGGCATAATTTCTATGTGAGCATTTAGAGTTACTGTGAAAAAATATTTATTTCTGTCCTTAGCAAATGCACATTTGCAGAGAAAAAAATGAAAGAAAACTAAAATTAAAAAAGAACGAAAGGAACTATTTTTGACGGAAGGACACACATATTCCCGCAGTAAATACACCTACTGCAAAAGTGCATCTTGCTCAATTACCACTTTGGGAATTGGGTTCAAGGGAAATGTTGACCTGGGGGAGGAAACTGACAAGTTCTAATAACCAAGAGCATGAAATTGACTACTGGGATTTCAACATTTACAGAGGGAGATTGATGAAATAGGCAGTTATTCTTGGCATGCTTTCCAGGGCCAGGGTGGCAGTAACTCTTCAGATGAGGACATTCAGGCCTGGGAAATGAGGTCTGCAGACACAGAGCTGGTGTAGGAGGAAGAGCTTATCTCAAGGCTGCCACCTCCAGGTATCTGGCAGACTCTGAGAAGTGACAGCATTTAGAAGGGCTGGGAGGGGACATGGGAGCAGAGCCATAAGAGCCGGGCCTGACTGCTGATCCCATGACTTAGTGTCAGAAGAGAAGTCGTAGCCACCTAGAGGGCCTGCACAGACCCAGGAGGCTTGTCCATCTCCTAGAATAAAGTGCTTTTGTCAAAGTAACGTCTGTGGTGTGAGAGAGAAGAGGAGGGAACCCTGTTCCCAACACCCTCTATAGAGATGAAATTGTGAGAGGGATTGTGCCATAATGGCCTACAGGAAACGTGCTGGGAGCAGGTGGGAGGATTTAGTGGGGAACAAGCCACAACAATTCTCAGAGCACCCAAGCATCTGAATTGGCAAGTGAACAGGCAGTCCACAAGCATTGGTCCTTGGCATGGCTTAATGTGATGTCTGGACCATCCCACTGTTTAGAACAAGACGTTTGTAATCCATTACAGCATGGATGACCAACCTTGTTCAATGTGAAGGCCGAAATCCATTCTGGAAAAGCATTTTATTTATTATTTATTTATTAAAACATTTTTATGGCGCCCCATTCGCCGAAGCCTCAGGGCGGCTTACAACAATAAATTCAGAGGCAGTGGCTGTGCTGAACCGGTGCTTGGCCGAGGTAAGGGAATGGATGAGGGCCAATAAACTGAAACTCAACCCAGACAAGACGGAGGTCCTGTTGGTTGGCGGATCGGGCTTCGGAGAGGGTGGATTTGACCTGGTCCTGAATGGTGCAACACTCCCTCTTAGGGATAAGGTCCGCAGCTTAGGTGTACTCCTCGACCCGGAGCTTTCTTTGGAAGCTCAGGTGACAGCGGTAGCGAGGAACGCCTTCCTTCAGCTTCGGCTGATTAATCAGCTGCGCCCCTACCTGGAATACGACTGCCTGGCGACGGTGACACACGCGCTGGTGACTTCCCGCCTAGACTTCTGTAACGCGCTTTACGTGGGGCTTCCCCTGAAGACAGTCCGAACACTTCAATTGGTGCAAAATAGAGCTGCCAGGTTGCTGACGGGGACGGGGCGTTATGCTCACATGACTCCAGTCCTCCATCAGCTTCACTGGCTTCCCATTGAAGCCCGGGCCCAATTCAAGGTGTTGATTATGACCTACAAAGCCCTAAACGGCTTGGGTCCTGGCTACCTGCACGAGCGCTTACGTCCGTATATGCCCGACCGCCCTTTGAGATCTGCGGGAGAGTCCCTTCTCCGGGAACCCTCCATGAAAGAAATTAGGAGAGTAAGTACCCGGAGGAGGGCTTTCTCTGCGGTGGCGCCCAACCTATGGAATTCACTCCCCAAAGAGGTCCGCCTGGCACCGTCGTTACTGGTTTTTCGGCGCCAGGTAAAGACCTTTTTATTTAAACATCATTTCAATTGTTAAAACATATGATCTGGCCTGGGCAACTTCTTCTTCCTTCTCTTTCTCCTCCTATATTTTTATTTTATACTGATAATTTTAATTTTGTATTTGTAAATCAATGTATTTTTTGTATTGTTATATTTAATGGTAATTTATTATGTACTATTGTATTTCAATGTATTTTATCATGTTGTAAGCCGCCCCGAGGTTTCGGCAAGGGGCGGCATAGAAATGTTATAATAATAATAATAATAATAATAATAATAATAATAATAATAATAATAATATTCCAGTAGTAACTGAGCTGAAGGAGCAGGACAAAATGATCAATAATTCTGGTTTATTTTAACTGAAAGTGGATACTGCCAGTAGTTAAACTCTATAGACTAAATGCATGCAGCCTGCCACCCCATAGCCTTCTTGGCAAGGCTCTGTTGCCCACCGCTGCCACTGAAATTCAGTTGTGCTGTGGCCAAAAGGGGGCTGCTTTCCTTTAAGATAAGGCATGAAATGACTTGTGTGCTCCTTTTCCCAGCAAAATTCCTCTCCTAGAAGCCTCACAGAAGCTCTGTTCTATCCCCCATGCTGTTCACCATTTCCATAAAGCTGCTGGAGAGGTCATCAGGAGGTTTGGGCTGGGGTATCATCTGTATGCTGATGAGAATCAACTGTACCTCTTGTTTACATCTGATCCAGCTGGGGAGGTCTCTGTTCTCAATTGATGCCTGAGCTCGATAATGGACTGGTTGAGGGTGCATAAACTGATACTCATCCAAACAAGATGGAAGTACTGTTGGTGGGCAGCTGTTCTGACAGGTTGGAGTGCCATACCCTGTCCTGGATGGGGTTGCACTTGGCCTGAAGGGCCTGCAGCTTGGGGTGTTTCTGGACCCAAGGTCCAGGTGGCCTCAGTGGCCAGGAGTGCCTTCCTTCAGCGGCAGTGAATGTATCAATGTTGCCCCTGCCTGAGAAAGAGCCTGGCCATAGTCACACATGCTCTGGTAACATCCAGATTAGATTACTTTTCTGTGCTTTATGTGGGGCAGCCTTTGAAAATGGTTTGGTGAATTCAACTGGTCCCAAATTGAGCTGCATGGCTGGTGGCAGGTGTTAACACAGAGCCCCATATAACACCAGTTTTGTATAGGTTGCACTGGTTACCATTTGTAGCCCAGGCCCAACTTAAAGTGCTTCTTTTGACATATAAAGTCCCAAACGGCATATGACCTGACTACCTAAAAGGCTGCCTGCTCCCATATATACCCACCAGCTCATTAAGGTCTGGGCAGAAGGTCCTTCTAAAAGAGCTGCCTCTTAGGGAGATAAAGTAAACAGAAGAAGGGCCTTCTTGGTGACTTCCCCTCAACTCTGGAACAGATTCCCCAAAGAAATTTGCCTGGTACCAAACTTGTTTTCATTTTGGCACTGGGCAAGGATGCTTCCTTTGAATATTTCCAAGGACAAAATTGAAATTTGTTATTTATTTTGACAGCTGCTGTTTGGCTTACTTTGTGTAATTGTGATATTTATTTTTAAAACTTTTATTGTGATATTATTATTATTATTATTATTATTATTATTATTATTATTATAACATTTCTATGCCGCCCCTTGCCGAATTGTTGTTTTTAGTATTTTATTGTAAGCAGCCTAGAGAATCCATCAGGATTAGTGGGCGTCATACAAATTCATGAATAAATAAATTAAATGATCGTGCTTGAAAACATGGTGCACCCACATACTTTGTTTCCAAGGCAGATTATGACTTTATTGCTGTCACTCTACAGATTCATCCCATTTCTACATCAGTTTGCAATTTCTTTTAAGTGCTGGCAAGACTTCACATGGATGTTTAATGGAGAACTGTACTGCAAAGTTTAGGGAAGTGTGACTTCCAGAGAAGAAATATGCTTTGGTGCCTCTCTTGGTTCCAGAAAGGCAAAATGTGAATGGAATTGATTTCTTGCCCATCACTAGCTCATACATAATGGTGCTGTATAGTATTCTCAGTATGTGGAGTTTTCCTTCACAGTCCTCACTCAGCCACAGGAGTTAACTCATTATTCTCAAACAATTTCACAACAATTCATTTTCTTTTCTGTTTGGCAACTGTGAACGATGGGAACAACTGTAGGATTGACACTACATTCATAACTATGCTGGGATTGGAATACCTATTTCTTAAGTTAGCACATCCATCTTGTCTCTGTATCCACACCATCTTTCCATCCACTTCACTGACTCTGTTGATATTCCCAGCCTGTGAAATCACTTTTTTTTTCATACTGAAGCAAACAGTTTTCAATCAACAAACTAGCTAATGAATTTAAAAACCAAACTTTCCTGCCTCTTTCAATGGCATCTGATTGATTCTACTTACTTTAAAACATGTAGATAAACTACAGATTTTAGGATTCATTATGAAACTCCCAGTTAACATGAAAACCAATTCTTGCATTGTGGTGATGGGTAAAAATTTGCAGATCTTTACAAGGATGTTTTAACAAGTGTTGCACATGATATACTTTAGAGCAGTATGAAACCCCAGACACCTTTTAGCCTCAATCTGAATTGTGGGGTTCATTTTGATTTCTCTTCTGATCTTAATGCTCCTCCTATCTTTCTCTCCTTTGCTTATATTTTTTCCTCCTTCCCTCCTTCTCTTCATTTCTGCCTTTCTCCCCCACCCCCCTGAAAATCCTAATACAATTGTGGTAATACCACTGATGGATGAAACGACAAAACCCTTCTAAGTTTCTGGTCCATCAGTTGAAAACTGACACATTAAGATACAAGTGAACATTTCAAGTAATAAACTCAGTGGGTTGGATCCAAGATCCAGAGTCAATGGACAAAATGGCTCCATTCAGGGAAGGTGCTTCTCTCTGAATTTCTGAGACTCTTCCCTCCTACCTGCATCACAGATCAGCTTATCCAACAGGGATTCCTGACACTATGCAAATTTGTCAGGGGCTAGAGAAGCTGTTGTGGAGAGTAAGGGTGAGGAACCTGCCTTTATTGGCCCAGTTGTATGCACCCAAATCTCTATCCAAGCCAACATGAATTGAGTCCAAGATGGAGAAAGCCATGGGTATGTTCCATTGATCTCAGTAGGATTTAAATATATATTCCAATGTTTATATTTCCTTGGTTTCAATTGGACTGAAGTGCACTTAACTTCCTCTTTATTTCCTTCTGTGTCAAAGGCCATCCATACTTGTAGCTTAGTTGAATTTAGAGGGATTTGTGTGGAGACCTGTAGAGGTGGGGACAATCAGGAATATAATACGATCACTGCAAAGGTGCAAAATAGGGGGAGTGAGGATTCAGGCTAAGAAGTTCAAAAGAAGACATAATATGAGTGGGAAAATAGTGGCTTGCTATTTGGGCATTGAATTATAGCACAATAGTTCACCATAACAGCAATTCTGTGGTCAAACTGAGGGAGACTTATATCCTTTTGATACATAACAGCTGCTGCTCTGCTTTGCAAAAAGCTTTATTCTGTGGTCCAGGAGGCAACTGCAAACCTTTTGCTGATCAGCTGTGAGAGTTTATTTTGGAAACGTATAATAGCTTTGTTTAGCCCTTTACTTTGAAATGTTGCAAACTGCTGTTGTGGCCTTCAGTTTACCAAGTTATTGTGACATGAAGCTATTTCAGAGGAGGGTGATAATCAGCAGCATGCCAGAGTCCTCAGTTAGTTGGCCACTCATGCCCATGCCTGTGGATCACTCGCTCTGACTATACCCTCTTCAGCGGCCCTACCCAACCTGGTGGCCTTCAGAGGCATTTGGACCCAAACTCCCAAAATTCGCAGTCAATGACCCAGTAGGATGGGAATTCTGGGTGTTGTAGTCTAAACATGGCTGGAAGGCTCAAGGTTGGGGAAGGCTGCTCTGCAGCATCTGATGGCTGAAACCACGAAGATCGAGGCTAGTTTGATGTGCATTTCATCCTTACCTTTCCTTAAACAGATGTGAGCAACTCCCCATTGTGCCTGCATAGCACAGTTGGAGATAGCTGAAGTGGCAAAGAAGCTTGACCACAATAGATGCTCCAAGACAACTAGCTTTCAGAAAGGAAAATGCTTTCAGCCATTTTTGCCTGGTGGTGCTTGGATGCAGATATCTGTGGTTACCAATGGAAATCTGGAGGAGAGCCAACTCCATTCTCCCTGTTAAGTTCTGAGCTGTGTAGTTTTAGTTTCTTTAAGTTTTTGCACATTTGTGACCTGCCTTTCACCATAGATTGTGACAGGTGAGGGCTTCTGTTAGCTGTTTACTATATAAGTCCCTTCCTTCCTTCCTTCCTTCCCACCATGTCCCTCCTCCTTTCTGTCTTCCCCTACTCTATCCCTCTCTTCTATTCCATATTATTTCCTGCTGTCTTTTCCTGAGTTCTCAGGAAAACACAGATTCAGTCTGCAGTAACAATAATGCTGAACAGTACAGGTTGGGGAAAGCTGGTCTGGTTTGTGAGCAGGGAGAGTATGCAAAACTTTATCTCATGAAATGTTGGAGGTAGGATGATTAATTTAGTAGCCTGGGGACAGGCAGGTACTTGTGCAGCATTTTGTGAAGAATCTCAGTTCCTCCCATTATTTTCCCTTTCCTTGTAAACAGTTGCCCTTTTACATTAAGGCCTTTGTCCTTGTTATGTTTGTGTTATTCAAAACAAAACCAGACAAAATTTCAGTAAACATTTTTTAAAATCCATGGGTTTTCTTTCATTTATATATGGCTTGGGAGTGTTGGAGTCATGCACTCAGTGACCCTGACATCAAGTAACTCTTCCAGCTGGAAGGAAGGCTTTAAGTCCAGGTTTATAATTCATAATTGCAGTCAAGTGGAAAGTTGTCGTTACTGACAAAGTGGCAGTTAACCTTGCAGATTTTAAAGATCTTTTTCTCAGTAGAATGTCTTGTCTTCTTAGTAGCAAAACTGACTCTCAAGTAGAGGATGTAGGTAAAATAGTAACACACATTACTTTAAAAGTTGCAAAGCTTTTGTTCACTCTGTGTGCTAAAAACCAACCCATCCTTACAGTGTGAGGATGCTGGCAGTCCTGCATTCTGTTCTAGATCTTTCTCTGCCTACACGTATACAGGATTGCACCTTAAGTTATGTAATCTGTTGGCTGCTCCAGCTGGGGCCTATCTAGGTACAAAGACTACTGGTTGTGACTCAGATTTCTTAGTAGTATCGGAAAGCATTTGAAAGAACCCATTGTTCAGGCTTTGCTGATACACTGTTCCTTGACTGCTTGTTCTTTCCTCCCTTAAGGAGGAATCCCCCTTGGTGGATAAGGCAGTGCTGCCATGGTATTTATGCACAAAGCATTCACTACTCCTGGGGCACATGCTAATCAATACTATGCAGTTTTCACTGTATTGAAAGTGTGATCTTTTGTCACACACAAATGTAACTGAAGCAGAAGTTAGAAAGGTGATGTGTGCAAAGAGATGGCTTTTTTTAAAAAATGGGGCTTTTGCTTGTTTTTTTTTTCATCCACTAAAGCATGCACAGTTGTGAAGGAGAGAATGAGTGGAGGCATTTTTAAAAAGTGAAATAAACTGATGACTCCTACTGCCCCCTTACAGAAATTCATGGAGAAGCAGAAGGAGATGAGAAGAGAGGGAAAATGTGTTAACTGTCCTCCAACCTCCCCGGGTTGAAGAAATTGAAAGCAGTGCCTCCATTCCTTTCTACCCAAAGCAATGACCAAAATAAGTGCAGCCTCTCTCTCTCTCTCTCGCTCACTGATTTTCCCAAGAGTATCGATACGCTGAAGAAAGTGCATTTTACTTTGGAGTAAGCACCATTGAAAATAGTGATTTATTTCTGAATAAATACTTATAGAGGCACACTTTTAACCAGCTGCTGATTACAGAGGAGGAGGGAAGCAGGACTGCATTACTCTCCAGCTCACCAGCAAGGCAGAGAGTGTCGGAGAGAAGCCATCTGGGAGCGGCTGGCATGAGGGAGACAGAAAAGGCTCTGAGGACAGAGTGTGTTTCTGTCCTCAGAAGTTCTGCTGTTTTGTGTGAGCCATATAGAAAGCTTCCTAGTGTGGCACCGCCTCCTTCCACCCCACCACTCACTCCAGGCACTGTTTTTCCTCAGAACCCTGCAGCAGATTTAATACACACTGGAATGGATCCTTCAAGGAAAATGCAGCATTTAAAAATCTTGATAAAATGCCTGAAGAGATCCAGAATATAATTGCAGGAATAGCACAAAGAGGATGGTTTGGGCTGAATGTTATTAGACACACTAGTGAGTCAGGCATTACGGTGCCATTAATAATGCCTGGTGTCAGTCCCTCCTTAGCGTGTGGTTTTGTCTAGTCAAGATGAGAATCAGACTGTTGTATTCTGGCAGCAGTGTTTGGGCTAGGCAGGACCTTAGAGTCAAAATACAAGGTCCTCAAATGACCATTCAGAGAGCAGCAGGTACAGAAGCAAACTCAATTTTATTTCTGGAGTACTCTTGGTGCTATGATTTACATCCATTTAAATCCGGACCTCACATCCTCAGACAATGATTATTATTTTAAATCAGGGCTGGCAACCAGTTTTGCGGCTGTTGGAAATTAGAAGCATAGAATAGCAGTTGAAAGAGTGTAGGAAAGAGAAATGTTGTATATTTCACAGCTGAAATAATTCAGATGACCATCTAAAAGAAGTGTCCATAAAACCGTTATGTCCAACATCTAAGATTATCCAGCTGCATTTTCAATCTCAGGTTTTGACCAAATGAGGGCTAAACATGAAGGTAATCTCTAGGCACAGTGTGAGAACCTCTAGGCAGAAAGAGGTCAGACTTTTTATCTGGCTAAACTAATTAAGTCCTGAGTCTCCAAGACAGCATTTGCCCCATCTCCTCAGTGTCCAAGGGCCCTTGTTGAAATAAAGCTGCAGTGATCTCTGCTGAATCTGAACCCCTCCATTAGTTCTCTCCCCGCCCCCATGTACTTTGCCTGCTGCTGCCTCACCACCTTGAATCCTTCAGCCTGAGGTTTTCTCTCTCTCTCTCTCTTAAAATCAAATGCTCTCCCCTTCCCTGGCTATGTATCTCTTTTAGACAGGGCTTTCCTAAGGAGACAGGGTCCTTGAAAGACGCACACAAGGACTTTAAAACATATGTGATTTAGCATATGCAGATGTGTGTTCTTCTCCCCTGCCCCTGTGGGCCTGGGCTCAGATGGATTAATTTATTTCATTTTTATACCACCCAATAGCTGAGGCTCCCTTCAGATGTTGTCAGTACCTGGCACCAGCCCTGCAGACCCTCAGACTCGGTATGTGTGGGAGCAAGCCAGGATGCTCGGGTCAGTTTGGGCTGGGCTGGCAGCTGTGTGCCAAGCTCCTCACATTGCACCAGGGTCCCGAAGCCTGCTATTCCTTTTGCTTCCTAGCTGAATTTGTGGGCTTGCTGAGCAGCAGAGATCAAAGGCTGCTGCTTTGTGCTCTCAGTATGTGGTGAAAATACCAAAGGTACCAGCCCGTTTTAGCTACGTAAAAGCTCTTATTGCCAGTAACCAAACCTCAGGAGAGACATTTCATTTTACTACTTTTCTATATTGCCAAATTGCCAAAACTCCTTGAGCAGTTTACAGAAATTAAAATCTTAACAATCCATTATAAAAACCATGCACATCTAAACACACCTGAGGAGACAGATATATCTAAAATCAAATTTAAAACGTAAGAAAGGAAGAAAATATCAGGATCTATTTCATCATATGTCATGCCACCATTCACAGGTAATACCAGGTTTTTTCCTCCGTCTGAAAAAAGGAAAGAAATGCCTTGAATAATGCATTGTGGAGAATGGGGAAGCCCTGGAGGATGATAATGTTGTGTCGAGTATGTGAGAGAGTAATCATGGATGCACAATAATCCCTTATGTAGAGGACCTCTTTGGGATTTCTGAGAACTTCTGTAACAAAACACCCTTAAAAAGAAGGAGCTGCTTGCTTTTAATTCTTTTTATCCAAGTTTGCATAAGACAATAATTCCAACCATGTGTGTTAGTGCACATTCTAGTGTGCCTTCAGCCAGCCAGGCAGGCAGCCGACAATTATTCCGGCCAGCACTGGCTCCGGACATCTTCCCACCTGAAACAGAACCTAAATGTGCCTCCACATCTCCCCGCAGCTTTAAGAAGCCTTGTTATTCAGACCCCGTTCCTACCTTCTTCCCTTATCATTTTTGCCCTACTGCTTTTGCCAGGGCATCCCAAGCCATTTCAATGCCTGAGATGCAAGACAAGAAAGGTCTGTCTCCAACCTCTGGAAACCTACCAGACTTGGGTGCTCTTCCAGTACTGACAGTGATGGAGGCAGCGTCACTGAGGGCCTGGAGTTCATGGGAGATACATGTCCAAACTTCAGAAGGGTCAAAAGATACCCGGGCACCCTTGTTTTCTACCTGATTGTGAGATCTCTCTGGGGGCTCTCCTTTTCGTGCTGCCAGTCACAATGGTGTGATGGGTGGCTTCCAGTGAAAGACCCTTCCCTGTCATGGACCTCCGTCTGTGCAATGCCTTGTGCAGGGAACTGTGCTTGGGGTCTTCACTCTGTACATCTGGATGCCAGATTAAGATGCTCCTCTTCAAGCAGGCATTCAACCACTAATCTGTTGCTTTGTTAACTTTACTTCTGGCCCCCCAGTGACTCAAATGTTCTTAATATTCTTTAATGGTTAGTATTGTATTATTTAGACCCTTTTATTGCTGTGGTTTTGCTTCCTTTCAAACCATTTCTGCCTAGAGGCTGCAATCCTGCTGTATCTTGCTCATCTACTCTCTGCCATTTGGTCTTTCCTGATGCAGAACATTTCTTTCTTGCTTCCTGAGCCAGTGCTGTAGTCTGATTTCCTCCTTATCGAGAGAGATGTGCAGCACATTTTGCACAGAAGCAGAACTGTGCCCCCTCCCAGCCTCTGTGTAATTATTATCCCCCCCCCTTTAAAAGAGCATGCTTCCAGTTGTGATGGAACTGTTTCTGTAATATTAGATTTTTAAATAATTAAAATGTGACTTGACTATCAGAAGTTGGAGAAACACTCAGGTAGAGCAGGGGCCCTTCTGTTTTGCAGACCCAATAGCCTCATGTAGCCCACATATGTATTTCGAAGTCTGCCCCTAGAACTATTTACTGTTTTGTATATCTGTGCTGGTAGCGCTTCTGTTGCAGCCCTCTGTTGGTCAGGCCACGACTGATCATGCAACTTCCTCTGTCTGGTGCCATCTAGATGCATTGGTCTGCAGTTCCTGTCTTCTTCAGCCAGCACAGCAAATGGCAGTAGTTTATTCAGAACAGTAATTTGAAAAAGATGCTTCAAACTACTGGAACCAACAAGAAGGTGTTTGGTGCTTCAGAGAATAACCAATTCATTCTGGCATAACCTTTTGTTGATGGTATCCACTTCACTGGGTGCACCAGATGAAATGGACAATCATTCACAGAAGCTTAAGTTAACGTAACTTAGTCTTTAAGGTGCCACAAGGCTATTTGGTGCATTTGCTGAAGCAGACTGAACTTTGAAAATGGTATAAAATAGATACTTTTTCTCTGACAAATTCCAAAACATTTCTTAAAGTTTCCTCGGAAAATTCACAGCGTTTGATTGCTTCACTTCCACAGTTGCAGAACGATCTACCCATCTAAGGGACTCTTGCTCATGGCTGTGTGTGTGTTGTGTGTGTGTGGGATATTTCCTGATGTGTCATCTATAACATGTCACTAAAAGAGACAGCTTGAAGTATACTGCACAGAACTCTGAAAACAGCTGGAAGCAGGAAACATATTGTGCCTTTGCCTTGTTCTAGGATTTGAGGTCACAGGATTCTAGACAGAAATGAGGCACCAAGTGCAAAACAAAAAGAAGAAAATGACTTTCATAAAATATGCTTTGGACTTTGGACCCCACATTATGTTTTGAGGCCATCTTTTAATCAAGTCTGGTAGAAATTAAGCTTTTAAATATAAATTTTCCTATGAGAAACACAACTCCGCAAGCTACCTTTTGTTCTTTACTTTGGCAAAGGACTGTAAATATAGCATACCATACTGTTTTTATAGACTAACCCAAAACAATTAGTTCTAATTGACTTTCGGACTTTGTAATGTTGGATCTAATGTAGTTCCCCTGCTTCCAATAATAGGAAAATCCTGGCGGTCTGAAGAACAAGGAAAAGGAAACGAAGCCAAAATGGAGAGTTGGGGTGTACTTCTCTGAAAGGTCTTCTGTGGTTTTCCATGATAAAATGCATAGTATCATTAAAAGAGAGGGATATTAGCCTCCCACTCCCTAATATATCTTTTTGGATATAGCATGAAATACAAGTGACACCGTTTCACCAAGGAGCCAATTTAGAATGAGTAACACTTATTATTAGATGTCTAGTCTGGTTTGTTTGAATTGAGTTGCGGTCAGAAAGACAAATGCATACTTGACATTTCTTTCAAAGTAAAATGTCTAAAGTCATGCCAGCTCAGATGCAGTTATGGGAAGCTAGTAAAATCAATTTGGTATGGTCATGATCAACAGTAGTAACTTTTAATAAAAGGACATGGAATCATATGCTCAATTTGAAAAAGGGAATAAAGCAGCTAGACTTTTAAAAAGGTGGAAAACACTGAATGCTTGATTTTCAATCCCACACATTTATCTGTGGCCATTCCCCATCACTGGAACAGCAATTCACAGTTGCTGAGGAGTAATAAAGCTTCCCTCAGTCCTCCCAGGTTGTCGTTCTTTTTCTAGCCTTGGAGAATAAGTCACAACATATCCCAGCTATTAATATACCTTCTGTGGGTGTGGTCCTTAGTGACCTTTTGTTCATATACTACCCACCCTAAAGATCAACTTCACACAGGTGAGGAGGCAGCATATACCCTTCCATTGCACACATCATGCATGGTGTGGGGTGGCCATTATACATGGAGGTCTATGCCATGTGATTTTGGGCCAAAATGGCGTGTAAATAACACGTTCATTCTTGGGCATCTCTGCATAAAACTCATCCCTTTTGCAGGCACATAAAGGTTGAGAAGGAGAGGCATGTGCCCCAAGCTTCCCAAGTGGGATGCTGGTCTGTTGAGTGTATAAGTCTGACCCTTTATGTTCAAGTGAGAATGAATGCAGCAAGTATGGCTCAGTAGCAGTGTATATGCTTGAAATGCTAAATGTCCTAGGTTTTAATTTCTTACAAGCATCTTGAATTAGGCTTCTCCCTGAAACCATGGAGAGTACTGCCAGTCGGTATAGACCGGCCTCACCCAGCCTGGCACCCTCCAGATGTTTTGGATCACTACTCCCAGCATTGCTGCCTGTTGGTCATGCTGGCTGGGGCTTATTGGAGCTGAAGTCTGAAACATCTGGAGGGCATCTGGAGGGATGAGGGTAGGCTAGTATAGACAGTGCTGAGGCAAATGACCATGGCAGTCTAAGAGCATAAGAAACACCATAGTGGATCAGACCAGCTCTCCGTTCACTTGGTGGCAAACCTGCTGTCCACAGGAGTCCTCAAGAAAATACAAGAGATCTACCTGCCCAAGCTCCCCAGCAGCTGGTGCACACAAGCACACTGCCTCTGATAATGGAGGTAGCCATTGATAGCCTTCTCCTCCAGGAATTTGTCCAATCCCCTTTTAAAGCCATCCAAATTGGTGGCCATCACTACATCCAGTGGCAGTGAATTCCACAGTTTAACTAGGCACTGTGTGAAGAATACTTCCATTTATTCTTTCCTGAATCTCCCAACATTAGCTTCAGGGAATGACCCCAGGTTCTGCTATTAGGGGAGAGGGAGAAAAATGGCTTCCTCTCCACTCTGTCTACACCATGCATAATTGTGCACAGATCTGTCATGTCTCCCCTTACTTGCCTTTTTTCCTAAGCTAAACAATCTCAGTTGCTGTAACCATCCTTCATAGCATAGTTTCTCTAACTCCATCCCTTTAGTTGCCTTTCTCTGCACTTTTTTCAACGCAGTAATTTTCTTATTCAGATCAGTGACCAGGACTGTACACAATAGTCCAAGTATGGTTGCACCAAATATTTTTATAAGGGAAGTATGCTCTTGGTGGTTTTATTTTCAATTCTTTTCCAAATTATGCCTAACGTGGAATTTGCCTTTTTCACAGCAGCTGCAAACTGGGTTGACATTTTTATTGAGCTGTCCAGCACAACCCAAAGATCCCTTTCTTGATTAGTCGCTCCTAACTCAGATCCCATCAGCCTGTATTTGAAACTGTCGTTTTGTTTGCCCCAGAGTGCTTTACTTTGTGCTCGCTTGCATTGGGCAGCGTTTGCCATTTTGGTGCCATCCTTCCAGCTTGGAGAGACTCCTCTGGGGCTCCTCACAATCCCTTTTCGTATTAACCACTCTATGTAGTTTGGTGGCATCAGCAAACTTGGCCACTTCACTGCTTATTCCTAATTACAGATCATTTATGAATATGTTGAAAAGCATTAGTCCTAATACAGAACTTCGTGGGATCCCAGTGTTCGCATCACTCAATTTGGAGACATTGCCATTTATCCCCACTTTTGGCTTTCTGTTCTTTAACCACTTACTGATCTGTAAGAGCAATTCTGCAATTCCCTGGATCCTCCATGAATCACTTTTTAAAAAATCAATGTAACATTGGCAATTATCCAGTGCTCTGGTACAGAGGCTAATCTTAGGGACATATTACATGTATTTGTTAGAAGGTCAGTGATTTTATATCTGATCTCTAAGATCTCTGCAATGGATAACATCTGAGCATTTATTGACTTTCAATTTGTTGAGAATTTTATCTTTTGTCACCATTATCTGCCTTAATTCCTCAGACACCTTTCTTGAATACATAAGTTCAAGAACAGATATTTGTTCAGTATCGTCTGTGTCATTCATTCAGCTTCTCTGCCGTCTTCTTATTCTTTAGTGTTCCTTTGCTCTATTATCATCCAATGGTCCAACTCCCTCTTTATTTGGATTCATTCTTCTGTTATATTTAAAGAATTCTTTATTGTTGGGCTTGATGCTGTTAGCAATATGCTCCTCAAAATGTTTCTTTGCTTCTGTTATTCTTCTGCTTGTGCTCCGTTTTATTTTCCTATGGTAGACAATATCACCCATTCTCCTTTTTATCACTGGGGATAAGGACAGAGGAATGAATGCCATGCTTCCTCTACTAATTGCCTAACTTTGGCTATATATATATGGAAAGCCATATTTGTGTTTGGTGTTTTGGAAAAGCGTTGGACTCCTGTTGTAACTGAGTGATGTTTTGAGAGACCATGACTGGTGAGCAGCAGTCAATAGCAGCATGGTTTTCATTTACTCAGTGACTGGGTTCAGACAGCATGACAACTCACACTCAGGGGCTGAGAAT
>NW_025335268.1:109536415-109635690 GCF_004798865.1 Varanus komodoensis | reverse complement strand
GAGGGTTCCCGGAGAAGGGACTCTCCCGCAGATCTCAAAGGGCGGTCATACTCGTACCTAAGTGGCCTACTGCTTTTCCCACTTTCTTCAATTTAAGCCTAAATTTTGCAACAAGAAGCTCATGATCTGAGCCACAGTCAGCTCCTGGCCTTGTTTTTACTGACTGTATAGAGCTTCTCCATCTTTGGAAACAGAGCACATAGTCAATCTAATTTCTGTGTTGACCATCTGGTGATGTCCTTGTGTAGATTCATCTCTTGGGTTGTTAGAAAAGAGTATTTGCCATGACCAGCGTGTTCTCTTGACAAAATTCTGCCAGGCTTTGCCCTGCTTCATTTTGTACTGCAAGGCCAAACTTGCCTGTTATTCCAGTTATCTTTTGGCTTCCTACTTTAGCATTCCAATCCCCCATGATGATAAGGATATCATTTTTGGGTGTTAATTCTAGAAGGTGTTATAGGCCTTCATAGAACCGGTTAACTTCAGCCTCTTCAGCATCGGTGATTGGGGCATAGACTTGAACTACTGTGATGTAGAATGGTTTGCTTTGGATTCGAACTAAGATCATTCTGTCATTTTGGAGATTCTATCTCAGTATTGCTTTTCTTATTATTTTATTGACTATGAAGGCTACTCCATTTCTTCTGAGGGATTCTTGCCCACAGTAGTACACCTGATGGTCATCTGTACTAAATTCACTCATTCCTGTCCATTTTAGTTCGCTTATTCCCAAAATGTCGATGTTCAATCTTGTCATCTCATGTGTTTGACCACGTCCAGCTTACCTTGATTCGTAGATCTTACATTCCAGGTTCCTATGTAGTATTGTTTTTTTACAGCATCGGACTTTCCTTTCACCACCAGATACATCCACAACTGGATGTCCTTTCAACTTTGACCCAGTCACTTCATTCTTTCTGGCGCTACTAGTATTAGCCCTCTGCTCTTCCCTAGTAGCACATTGGACACCTTCCAACCTAAGGGGCTTATCTTCCGGTGTCATATCATTTTGCCCTTTAGAAAAGTCCGTGGGGTTTTCATGGCAAGGGTACTGGAGTGGGTTGCCATTTCCTTCTCTAGTGGATCCCCTTTTGTCAGAGCTCTCTGCTGTGACCTGTCCGTCTTGGGTGGCCCTGCACAGCATAGCTCATAGCTTCATTGTGCTACGCAAACCCCTTCGCCACGGCAAGGTAGTGATCCATGAAGGGGCTTCACAGAAATACTGTTGATAATTGTGCCATGCTTCCAATTTTAGCTGTGCCTGCCTTCTTACCACCATTGTTCACAGCTGTTCTTGCTTTTCCTTCTCTTTCTCACTGTGGCTACTATTTGCTCACTTGTTAGGTGGCGCTCCAATGAGCAGGCAGCAATTTCATCTTCTGCCCTTCGCACCATGATCATAGCTGGGACAGAATGAGATGCAGCTGAACAAGCAGCTTGAAATGGGGAAAAGGAGGGCTCTTGTGAATGGATTCCTGCTGAGCTGTGGGTCTGCCTTTGGTGTTGCCTGGTGTTTTTGTCTCCTAAGTATAATTCGTTCACTACAGGCCTGTAGTTGGCTGCACACAGGCAGGAACAGAGATAGTAAAACTTTGGAAGAACCCCTTATGACCAATCCTTTGCCTGTTGAAAAATACAAAAAGTTTCCTAGCTCCTTGTTAAAAAGTATTGGCAGTTACATGCATGCAATTGTGGCCTGATCTAATAGGCAGTGCAACCCTCAAAGTCTTCCAGTTATTATATTACGTTGGTCCTAACTCAGCTTAGCAAATATACTGTAATGCTGGGTGATGGGGGAAGCAATGTGATAATGTTCATATGTAACTGCTGAGATATCTTATAATTGGAAAAACCCTAAAGGGCATGAAAGCTTGCAACCCAAAGGACACTTTGCATGGATGGAAAGCAAAATGGGCCACATCGTCTGCCCTGCTGTCTCTTGGCTACCCTGCCACCTTGAAGTGCCTTTAATGACATTTAGCTGCTAGCCTAGTTGGCCTTTGTCCATGGGATTGGAGAGGAGGTTGCCTTCCTCTTCATTCAGTTTGCAAAACGTCTGGAACTATCCATGCAAAGCATACTCTGTCCAGCAATTAGAAGTGTCTGTTGGAGGAGGGGTTGGGTTAGTCAAGCATAGCACTGCAATGCAAGCCATGAATATTTTCTGAACACTTAAGGCAAGGAAACAGGTGGGCAATGTTATGTCATCCAAAACAGGGTGGCAGGGCTTGTTTGAGGGAGGAACAGCCCTAGCCCAGTACAGGTCTCGCATGTTCAGATGACACAATGATCATGCAAATCTTGCCTGGTGTGCCCTGCTTCTTAAATGAGTCACCATGGCTTGTCCAACCAACAATGATCATGTGAAACAGGTTAATGGCTAAAAGCTCTTTGCCTTTGTGCTGTGGGCATGGTAGTGAGAGACAACCCCAAGATGCGTGCATGTCATAGAGGGTCCTGGAACATTTGTGGCTTTGCTCATGCCTTATCTGACACTGTACAGTAACATTTGTCTGTTAACATTTTATTTATGTGCCTTTTCAAACCTTGACATATTGGAAGCAGCTCCCTGGCTTGCGACCTGCCAGTCCCTTCTTCCATGTTCACTTCTCACCTTCTCTGGTTTGTCTCTGGGCTAATTAGGGTGTCACTGCATTATTCCCAACCTGTCTTAAGCACTACCAGTGTTTTATTAGCGTTTCTCTAAGGAAACAAGATAGTGAGTGGAGAGAGTTAAACTCAGATTGGCTAGTTAGGAACACAGTTTTCTGCTACACTGAAGTTGCCTGACTGTTTATATTCAAAAGAAGAAGAAGAAGCATCCCAAGCCACTGCTGGAGAAAGGCATCAGATTAATATTCTTTTCACGAGTCCACAGGAGGAAGGAAGAATACAGACTCCTGAGAAAATGACTGCCTGCGATTTTTGTTCAAAAGAACTTGCTCAAAGCCACAATGCATTTTGGAAAGCAATGGGATAATATTTCAGTCTTGGAGTTCTGACACATGTTGTGACAGCCTGTGGCAGACATGCCAAGAGGTTCATTTCATAAATCACATATTGAGAAAAGGAGGCCTCTGTGCTCAGTAGCAGCAGCAGTAGTTTCTTCATGTATTTGGCTGCCTTGCTTGGATAGGGCAGAGAGAGATTGAACCTTCAGTCAGGAGGACCTACAGAAGAAGAGCATAGCATGTGAGAGCTCCAGCTCTTGCATTGTTAAATTAAACTCAGCTCATGTAAGACCTCCTAAATGAAAAACCCCAAACCAGAAAGGAAAAAAAATCAACAACAAAACAAAGAAGCACTTCTTATACTAGTGTTACAAATGCGGGGATTCAACAGAATTCTGTTTTCGTTTATTTTTCTGGCAGCCTTTTCACTGTTTCATGCGTCTCAGACCAGACATAGCAGTATGAATGAAAGTAGCAATAGTTAAGAGAAGGAAAGGGAGAGCGAGGGATGAAGCATAGGACCTTTGCTGCAAGCTTTTTACCAGATATGGGGAAAATAATGTATTCATTGGGGTCTTTTTCAACATTAAAAAACTCTGCCCTGGGAGGGGAAGCAAGCTTACTAAATATTTCTATTGTTCTCTGGAAGTCCATTTATATTTCATTTATGATACAAACAAATAACTTCCTGATAGGTACAGCATCTATGTAAGGATTTTTCCTGTCACAAAACTCATTTGAGGAGAGAAAGCACTGTTTTCCCATCCAGACTCCACTGGGTGGCTACAGGGGTGGCTGTTCTTGCAAAGAGCACTGGGCAGAGCAGGGCGAGCACACGAGAGGGACTGTCATACTGGAATTGTCACTGCCAGCGGGCAGGATTTTGGGACAGGAAGGCTGCAGCAGCCACGTGTCCTTCAAGCTGAATGCATGCAAAGGGAGGCGGAAACTCACTGCTGCTTGATGCATCTCCTACATGTCAGGGGTGTTCAACCTCAGGCCCACAGGCCTTCAGGCTAGCCTTTTGAGTTTCCCAGATTACCATGCTCCCTTTCCCCAAATCCCAATCATCTGGTGATGTCTCTGTGTCCCCTCCACCCCCATTCTCAAAAGTTGAAATGCCTCTTCTGAAGTGTAATAACTGGTAGTAAAAGCTTTAAGATAAACTGTGTTGGTAAGCAGGGTATTTGGGGACTACCCATTTACTTTTGGCCTTGCCCATCACTGGAATATGGTCCTTAAGAGCTGCTCTGAGTTTGAACTGGAACTTCAGCATGAAAGAAGTTCAACGCCCCTGGCTACATACAGTTGGCAAAGCCTGTGAAGGAACTAACCTTGTCACACGGACAGTCACCCTTGAATAGAAAGAGTGCCTGATCATGCATACAGTGTGTGTGTGTGTGTGTGTGTGTGTGTGTGTGTGGAGGGGGGGGGTCCTTGTAGAATTTACTCTGACCATGTGCATGGAGCAAGGGCAGAGAAAGGTCCCCATCTTATCATCTGCATGCTCAAGATGGCAGTGAAGAGTCCTTGGCAAACGGTGGGTGGTGGACCTTGACAGTTAAAGACTGTTTGATATTTTTAACAACAGTTATGCATGAGGTATTCTTAGTTACTGAGACCCTGAGATTCTAGTATGCTAGGGAAGCATCTAATTTGAAAGCCTGAAATTTACTTCCACCAGTACCCTTATGAATACCATAGGTTTCAGATGTTGTCTTATATAACAAATGCCATTCACTCGCACTGTGGGTGCAATCTGGGCACTGCTTTATCCATGACAATATGGTCCTCGACAAAAGAACATTTTCATCTAATTCAGTATAGGTGATGAAGCCCAAAGTGTCTCTTGCCATATGTATGGAACCATATATAATTTGAGACTGGCCCATGGAGGCCATTGAATCCTAACTTTCAGATCAGTCAGTAGCAGCATTTATGTTAAGCCTCTCATGACCAAAAGTGTGCAGGTCTCCAACGTCACCTTCAAATTTGGCTTAGGCAGGGAGTCTAAAAGACGTTTGAGAGAGTGGCACACTAATGGAATCCCAGTCTTGACTTGAGTCCCCAGAACATTCAGAATTGACCGACTGCTGTATATGGTACCCAACCTACACTCCAAGGGTGAACGAATAAAAGTAAAGAGTTCACAAAGTGATATTGCTAGTGAAAAGTTGACTTGCTAATGTTAGCCACTTCAAAAAGGCTTAATGAGGATTCCTATATGGTCTTTGTTCAGCATGCAAACTCTTAACATTATTTTTCTTTTAAAAACTGGACAGCCAAAGTAGGCAGTAATGATAATAATTGTGTCCAACTTCATTATATGTGTCCCAAGTGGTGCTCAAGAACTTCCTGTGATATTTCTGCAACGGTACAGCAATAGCCAAAAAAGTTGAGGAAAAGCTCTCATTTTCCTTCCCTTTATGGAAGGAGCCTGGATTTTGCATGTGGTAAATATGTCTTTACTGTGAGAAAGAGAAGAGCCCATCTCCTCCTGTGAGGTGTGTTTGCTCTTAAGGCACTCAGTGAGTTAAGTTTGCATTGTGATATCATTTTTTTGCGTTGCAAGTCTTTGTAAGAATGCCACCCACATGATAAGGGAGAGCTGTCAAGCTGCAACATGCACAAGGCACTTAGACACACCTTTCCAAGCACCACTTTGCCTACCTTGTAACGTCTTGTGTTCCCAAAGTCTCTGCATCTTGAATGGGGAAAAAGAGACAAGGTACTGTGGAATTTATTTTTGGATTGTATATAGACAGATTTTACATAGAAGGGTATAAAGGGCCACCAGCAGAGTGCCTTTCTTGCGCATTTTTCATCATTTTCTTAATGGCATTTGCGGTGAGACTCATACGTGCGTTAGTAGGAAAGCAGCTGCTGGGAACTGTATGCTGCTGGCATGCCTTTGTGTTCTCAGAGCGGAATTGTTTCTACTTCTGTGTGCTTGATTGTGTTTAGTGAGGAGCGGGTGGTTCATGTGGATGTCTTACTGAGCTGGCTGGGGAAAAGACTGCAGAAGAGACCTTGGGTTGCCTGAGCAGCGTGGACATAGGTCAGGGAGGCGGGTGTTTCCCAGTTCTTATCCTGACTTGCTTTGTGTTCATGTGTGTTCTTGAATATGCCTTTCCTGTAAGTTGTGCATCTTTATATGTTGTAATATGTATGTCAAGCAATTGTTACAAAGGTGTTGGGAGAGTCAGTAGAGGATGGTTCTGTAGGGCAAAAACATACAGGTAGAGTTAAGCTAGTACCTGCCAAAGCCACTGAAAAATCTATATAGAAACATGCCTGCGTGTGTGCGTGTGTGTGTGCGCGCATGTGCATGCAGGGAGAGAGGGAAGGAGGGAGAGAGAATGCACACCACATTTGTTTCATATTTTTTTCTTTTTAAAAGCCCATTTAAGTAAGTAGAATATTTCCATTTATTCATTGGCTTATGATCAAGCTGATTTGCCCTTAGTCTGTTTGCCTAAATCCTCATAGATGAAAAAGACAAGTATCTATGCAATGGTGAAACTTAAAGTATGCTTTCTGTATGAGGATGGATTTCTTAATATTCATTCTCACAGAGTTCATTCTAACACAGTGCTCTATGAGGACTTTATGTTGAGTTTAAAAAAACTTGGCTGGATCAAACTCACAGATGCTATCCCAGATTCAACCATCAACATCTCCAGTAGCAGAACTTGGAAATAATTTTACCTGATACTTTTATATAGAGGGCTCATAGTACAACCAGGCAAAGGCGTAATACTGTGCATTTGTTATGCTTTCCCTTCCTTAGCAGTTTTTGCGGGGGAAATATAAGAAGCAGGGAATAGCATGTACAAAGGTTAGAAGTGGAAAATGACATTTTCTGGATTCCTCCACATAATGTTCTGTGAATGAGGCAGTGTGATTTTGACAGTAAAAACTTCCTCATGAAGAGTTTCCCTTGATGGGGAAGGCTCACCATAGAGATCTGAGTTAATTGTTAGCCAAGGCTGCTTCAGCTTGATGTCTTTCAGATGTTTTGAACTGCAGGCTCCTCCAGCATGCCTAGCAGCCATAGATGATAGGATTTGCAGTCCAAAACATTTGGAGGCATCCAGGTTGGGGAACACTATGTTAGTTTGACTCAATATAAGGTAAATAGTAGGGTAAGTTGCTAACCAAAAACTGGTTTAGTGGTAATAAAAGTTGATGTCAGGACAGGTTGGCATGATCACCACAACTCATACGACAGAACATGCGTTATGTAAGCATTATTTAACCCTGTCACTAGTCATGCTAAGACAACCTAGGATGTCTAAGGTGAGGTAGATAAGGGAGAGAACTAGTCACTGGCTCAGATCACCCAACAAGCTTCATGAATGAGCCAGGATTTGCACCTTGGCAGTCCAGTTCCAGAACAGCTCACTGTCTAATTGATTTTCCATCAGTGCTCAAAAGTTCTGTTCTTCGGAAAATCCTTTGGCCTGACCTCTGTGTGATTCTTCCTGTGCTGTGTCCTGAACAGAACTTTAAACAACAGCAACAATGTGCTTCTATTTTTTTCTGTTGTGTTTTATTATATGCTTTGTAATTTATTGTACGCTTTCATTTTAAATCTCTGATGTTAGCTGCTTGGATGAATAATTATAACAACAACAACTACTACTACTACAACTACAACTACTGTATCTGGAGAGAACTTCTGCCTAAGCATTTCATTTGCAAAAAAGACATCTTGGCTCACTGATGACGGGAGAGCTCACAACACTGAGCAAAGAACAGTCGGGTCAGATGGCTGAGGCAACCTTTAGTGAAAACTTGTAATGCATTGTTTCCTCTGAGACTCCCTGAGCCTTTATTGCTCCTTTAAAATGGAATTTGCAGCCCTGAAAGGCAGAGGGATTTATTTTATTGTGAACATATTTTCCTACTGAAAATGGCCCATATGTTTAAGTATTTGATGAATGGTACAGTACCTAATACTATTTACTACAATTATTATTAATTTTGGGGGAACAAGCAGGAACTGTGCACACGTGCACATTTAACCAGATGTTGCACTGTCTAGAAGTTAGTATTCCTGGTGACTGCTCCCATATAAACTGTTCCCAGAAGATACACAACCTCTTAAAAATGATTGGAAACTGAAATTTATTTTGTTGTTTTTTTGATAGTATTTTGGGGTTTGGGCAGTGCTTGAGGTGATGGTAAATAACATACTGATATTTGGCATGGGAGTGGGCAACTTATGCCTCTTCAGATTTTAGTCCTACAACTTGCATCATCTCTTACTTTTGGATGTGATGCCTAAAGCTAGAGGGATTTGTGGGCTAAAACATTTATAGGACTATAGCTTGTCCACCTTTATGCCAAATCAGCTTGATGTACAGAGGGAAGGTCTAGAAAGAAGATGGTCATGAAACAGACATTCCCATGATCCCAGAACACAATGCTTGGAGGATGGGAACATTACAAAGTTCCACAAAGTTCTGTTAGTGAAGGATCATGCTCACACCTTGAGTAGAGAAGCCCTTATGGACAGGATTTTCGTGATCATAGAAATATAGAGAGTCAGAAGGGGTATCATGGGCTATGTAGTCTGACCCCTGGCTCTAGCTGGCTCCGCTCATGACATGCCTACCATGTGCATGTCTAGCCTGTCCTTGAACACCCTCACCAATGGGGCCTCAACCACCTCCTGTGGAAGCCCATTCCATACCCTCAGGGTCCTAACTGTCAGGAAGTACTTCCTGGCATCCAAATTGAACCTTGGTTCCCTGAGCTTTGCTCTGTTGGAGCGTGTCCTGCCCTCCTCTGCAGGGGAGAACAGGTCTCTACCCACCTCTGTGTGGCACCTCCTCATGTACCTTTATGTCGCCAAAGGAAAGGAAGTCATAGTGGTTTGTGTGGCACATTGTTTCCATAACTGCTTATGCCAGGTACAGTTTGCTGTTTGAACCTGGAGAGGGTGGCCCCCAGACTACTCCAGAATCCTAGAACAAGCCATGGCTTGTGGGATGGCATAGGAGCCACACCCATCACCCACCTTGCTGGGTTTGGATGACACAGCAGTTTACATTCAGCATAGAAATGAGGCAGCACACAACTGGCATATACAGGATGAGGAAAAGAAGCCACCATGGTTTCTTTTCCTTCCTCAGTAGCAAAAACCAGTTTATGGGTAATATTAATAAGAAAGATCTTTCAGGATGGATTGTATTTCTGTCGTCATGGGACCCATGCGTAAGCAATCAAAAAGGTTGAGAGAACACTCACTTTACAGAGTCTAACTTCCATTAGACTATTCTGTAGTCAGCTTTCCAGGGACCGACCACACTAGTCTAGTAAAGCCAGCAGCTGCCTGAGGTAGCAACATTTACAGTGCTGCCTTGCAGAGTTCGTTGTCCTGCAGTCTAGGTTGGATTGGGTTGGTGCAGTGTCTACCTGCTTTTGGAAAGCATTGTGATCCAGTGGAAGCTTCGATCAGGAGAACAAGGACAGAACTCGTTTTGATTATTCTTTTTCTTCCGTGTAGGCTCTAAGCCCTTCATACTCTATCCCCCGCTGCTTTGCAAGATTGAGTTTTGGGGGACATTCCAGAATTATATCAGAGAAAATGTGATGGGCTATAGTAGGAAGGAGAATTGCTGAAAAAGGCATTTTCCTCATTTCAGTGACAGAAGCCTCAGTTGGATTAAAGACCTTTATCAGTGGAGGATGCCATCTGTCCGTAGTTTGACTATTAACTTTTTTGGCTAAGGCGCTTTGAGGATGGTGGTGTAGATGGTGGATTTTGAGCAATGCTAGTGAATAGCAGCAGCAATTTGGCTGGTGCTAATGTTGAGACTCTGCCATTGTGTGGCATTGCCAACAGAACCATTTATGAGGTGATATTTGCTATAAGACTATTTTCCAGATACTTCATCAAGTAGGAAAAAATAGCTATGATAGATCAAAAAATCAAAATCTTACAACCAAAGGCAGATGGTTTCTGTGTTCAAGACAAACATGAAATCCACATCCATTTTTGGTATGGGATTTTTTGCATGTGATTTTTCATATCCAAGGCAACTGTATTTGGTAATTTGTCTCATAAATTGGTGAGTAAATATCATGCACTATTGTACTTCCTTCTATTTGTACAAAATGGTAATAATTCTGTCTTATAGTGATTATGAAAATACGACTGTTGATTTATCCAAGTTCGCTAGTCATTGCAGGTTTACTAATAGAAACGCTGACAGAAAACCTACTTGAGCCACAATTTTTAAGTTTGATTGGACTGTGTAGAAGTACGTCTTGCTAAAGTTTCTTTCATCTAAGTGGCACGGGGCTGAAAGGACCTTAACCTACTGTGGCCCTGGTCTGGACTGGTACCACTATGCCCATAATTTTCCCTGCCAAAACATAATCTATTAAAATAAACTGTAGAACTAAAATAGGACTTTTTCAGACCATTCTAATTTATTTAATTACAAATTTTTAGGAAAGTCCAATTTAATGGTCTTTTAATTTTGAATGATAGTGTCTTTCAAAAATTAAGGACTAGCAGCTTGTACAAGGACCAAAGCGTCAAGGAGGGATACAATTTATTCACTGATCAAATATGCCTACTCAAATATAACTTCACAAAATACACTCCCCTTCTTTACAGAGGGATGTTTTAGCAAATAAAAAATAAATTGTATGGCCCTGCTTGTCTGTTGAAAATACTGGATTAGCCTTTATTGGAATAAGAATCAGTAAAATTATTTTTTAGACGTGCAGATTGGTGGGACCTTTTGGCTTTCCTACCAAGAAAAATCTCAACGGAGTTATTCATTTTACTCATGGCAAGTAAGGGATAGTTCAGCTGACTTAATTGTATTGTAGCATTGGCTTTACTCCAAAAACAAGTAGGACGTGTGTTTTATTACTCATCCAGTTGAGATTTTGCTGTCTACAATGACTCAGTGAATCTGCATTCTAATTTATGTTACCCTTCGCTCTTGTTTATTTATGAAAGATAGCATCCAATTTGCTCAGTGGCATCTGGCGCCACCACACTTCAGCACAGCCTAAACATAGCAGGTGAAAGGGGGATTATGCAGACACCTCTAGGTGATTTTGAACAGAGAATACACTCCTGTGCTCAGTTACTCCTGACTATGTCCTAGGGAGACAAATATGCAGTTACCCATCCTTCAGTTTGCTTCTTGGGTTTCTAACTACCTTGAGTTGGTTTAAAGCACTGGTCATTTCAGTGGTTTGAGCTACAAAGGAGGACTGGATTTCAAGAGCTCGAAAAACCATTTGGGCTTGATTCTGCTTACTTATACTGATGCACTAGATCAAATGATTGGGAGGGGGGAGGGGGGAAGGATTCCATCTCTACCTGATGTTATCTGGTCCCTGCATGGAGAAAAGGAGAGCCAAGCTGGTGCTTGGAGGAACTAGTCTCCAAACACTGGCTACGAATCTGCATGCTGCTCACCCTCTCATTTGGGAGAGGAAGTGGCATGCAGGAGAATCTGCAGTTAGTTCCTGTCACAGATGGGAGATCACAGCACCTAAACCTCTGGGGTGGGCTTTGGAGGGGAGCAGGCCTCTCTGAGCCTCAGTGGTGGTGGAATCAGGGCACTTGGTTATTAGCAAAGATGCTGACATCATCCATCACCTCACTCACAATTCTTTGTTACTTCTGAGCTCAGCCACAATTTTCACGTAGTTGGGGGAGAAATGAATTTTCTCAGCTGAACTAGCTGGTTCCCTTTTGTAACAAGATGTGTGCTGGGGTGACTTGGTCTTGAATGGGCAATTAAAACCGATAAGCTGTACAGAAGACCTGCTCCTGGTGGAGGTAAAAATGGCTAGAATTGGATTGTGACTGATACATCAAAACAGCTCTCTGTGTTTTTGGAGTCTCCTTTGAGGCGTGCCTAAGGACTTTCATGATCAGAGTCTGCGTGTCACAATTTACTATTGCATCGCTGGGGAGCTTCCATGGAACTGATGAGATCATCAGCAGTCCTGATTAGGCCCATGGGTCAGAGGTCCTCTATCACTGCCTTGAAAAGGCAAAACTTGCATGTCATACCATGACATGATGGAACACTTGATGGAGTTAAAGCCTTTTGTGTTTCCGTGCCTGTCAAACTTTCCTTCTTTTTCTTTTTTAGACACACTGGACATTGCAGTGGCACCTATTATACATTTTGTAGCTCATTTTATATACTCAGATTGTTGGCAGTGATGTAATGACAACTCTAAAGACTACATGACCTTGGAGCATGACTTCAGTTTTAGAAGATGTCGGCACTATGCTGCTCCCACATACAGTCACCATATACCCTTAAGTTAAGGTCTACCGCACTGAGAGAAAAAGAGCAGAGAGGGGTTTTTGGAAAGGCAGGATTTTTCCTGCTAGCGTGTGCTTACTCTTTGTGCAGAATTTTAATGTTAGGAATGAAAGAAGCAATAATTCTTGTTGTGCTTTCCAGGGTCAGGGTTGCACCGACTCTTCAGATGAGGACAGTGACAGATGGGAAATGGGGAATGTTGGAATTGAGATGGCAGAGGGGGTGAGGTTCTCTCAGGGCTGCCATCTCCAGCCGCTCAGACAGGCCATGGGAATAGACTTAAAATACACCTGAGCTTGCACAGCACAATCCTGCTTGTGCACGCAGTGAGTGCAATCCTGCCTTTCTGACTCCTGATTGTGGATTTCACATGCCATATCTAGTTTGACCCTGAGAATGATGCTATGAAAGTTCAAGGAACAATCCCAACTTTCATATTTACGCTGGAGCTCAGCCTCCACATAATTTTCAATGGAGCCACCAGGAGTGAGTTAGGTCTTTCAGATAATTGTGCTTTATTAGTGGTATGTTTTTAAACTGTTAGTATAAACAGCATAAAAGGCCAGTCTTGTGTTATGCACAGGGAGCGTGAAATGTTTTGGTTATTACAGTGTTTTCTTAAATGGATAAAACCATTGAGGAAAATACCAAGATTTATTTAGAGGCAGGCACATCCTGGTTCTAAGTTGTGGGTGATCCAGTCTGAACAGTTTGTCTTTCGTCCCACTGGTCTTATGAATCCCTAGCTCTAATAATTAGTTGCTTGTTTCAATGGCAGTAAAACATCCCTTTAGAATACCCTTTTGAGCCATTCATTTGTACCAGCAAGTTCAAATGTAGTTAAATAAACTGTTTGCTGGCACAGACATTTTCTCAAGTAAGGAGAAAGAATTCTGGATTTTCCAGCCTGGGTCAGAGCCTGACAAACTTAAAGAGAGGCTGACATGTGCACAGTTATCTCAGAAAGAGCACAGTTATAATTGTGTTATCTGCTCAAAAGGCCTTATTGCTAAGTTTATTCTGAGGATATTGTTTTGCATGCTTGCCCAAAACTCATAGGTTGTGTGCACTACTCAGCTAAACATCAGTAGCTTTTCACTGATATAATCTGAACGTGCTGAACAAGTTGGTAAAGCTGATTTGGGCCCAATATACTGGCAAGTTCACTTACTCAAGAATTCTTCAGGGGCCACAGTGTGTATCTCATGCGGCACCCTCCATTTCATTTGATCTTACCCCGTAGAACGTTCTAATGGATTGTGTTCCCGCACTGCAGCTCATCTGGAGCTCAGGCATCTGATCATTGACCACAGGCTTATGGCACCTTTACAGCATTTAATTACAGTCCTAGTGATTGAAGCATGGTAAGTATTTTTTGTTCTTTACACCACAACACTGTACATTTCTGCATAGAAGGAACTCCTATATAACTCAATGGGACCTAGTGCAGGTAAGTTGGTAGATGATCAGAGATACTGAACAGCCCAAACAGGCAGGCTAGGCCAGGAAAACTTAAGGCCCTCCAGCTATTGTTGAAGTACAACTCCCATCGTGCCTAGCTGTGGATGAATGGTGTTGGAGACCAACCGCATCTGGAGGCTACTGGTGTGCCACTTCTGAATTAGGCTAAGAGACCCCGACAAGTCCAGGGTCACCCAGCAAACGCCATTGTTGTATGGTGGATGATGATGTAAGTGCACGTGTGAATAGGAAAATGTGGAGTGATACTATACTGATCTTAGCTAAAAGGACCCCTTTGGAGACCAGGGGAATCTTTGAAATTCCTGGAGCAGCCTGCCCCGACTTGATGCCTTCCAGATGTATTGGACTATAGCTCCAGTAATTCCACAGCCAGCATCTCACTCCTATAGTCCTACGGCTGCATGGCACCAGGTTGTGGGGAGGCTGCCATGGAGGTTATTAGACCCCCATGACAAATTTTATTACATGGGCTGAGGGGAATGAGTAGGGGACTAGCATACCATGCGCACCTTGGACTGTGCATTCCAGCTCTGTTCAAACTGTCTGAATTCCAGTGTAGGCAGGTCAGGAATGGCGTTCTTATTCTCTCTCTCTCTCTCTCTCTCTCTCTCTCTCTCTCTCTCTCTCTCTCTTTGCACTGATATCAGGGTGGCTGCTATCATTTATCATCCAAGCAGCTCCCTTCCTTGGTGGATGCGATGGAGTCAAATATCTTACTTGTCAAAATGTTTAATTGCACATTCCTACCTTCTGCAGCCTTGGGCTCTGTCATGTCAAGGACATTAATCTAGTCACGATCTAAACCACCACCATCAGATCTTCTCAAGCACACTCAGTGTACCTTTGTTTCAGCCTGATTTAGCAATCCCTTTGAAGCCCAAATTGGAGGAGGTTATCTGCATGCTCTCCAGCAGACACAGGGTATGTAGCTGTGATATGAAGGTACGTGTGACAACAGAGCAGAGTTACGCAGGAATTTTCCCAGAGGCCATGGTTGCCTCTGTGTTTGGTTTGAGTGCCAACAGATAGGAACACTAGATGTACATCCAAAATGTAATTAGAAAAGCTGTGAAACAAGGGGTGGAAACTTTGCCTTTACACATGCTCATAGCACCACAAAGAACAGGTATCCTCAGACTGAAGTTCTACATGCATGCACTTACTAGGGGATAACCCTAACCTAATACAGTGGCTCTTTCTTCAGAGTCAACCTGCACAGGACTGCATTGACAGGTTCTTCCTGAACATGGACTGTGAGTTATCCTACGAACCTCTTGGTCTTTTGTACTTCACGCTGATCCTTGGCTCTTCCTTTTGCAACTTTTTGGATGGGTAGAAATCTCTAAAGACTTGATTATTCATGTAGCACAATTCTACAAATTGTGACCCAGTTGTGACACAAGCAAATAAAAAATGCCAGAGTCAGATAAGGTTCCCCAATGCTTTCCTGGATTAGCACCAGCATTTTTCTAAAGCATGCTTCTTTGTTGGCTGGGGAGGATGAGCACTGTAGTCTGACACATCTGGAAGGCATCTGGTTGGGGAAGTTTGCTCTTATGCTCTTCATCCTTCTCTTCACTCTGTGGCTCAGCTCTGTGTGGAAGCATTTATGGTTTGAACATAGGTCATGACCCCTGTGCAGCAACACAAACTCAGCAAGGAGATCAGTGCCTAGGAAAGCAAGAAGCTCCCTGTGTGATAGTTTTTCATGCTATATGGACTTAACATTGCAGTTCATAACCAGAAGCCAGTTGTGCAAACTGTACAGCTTGTATTGATGCTAATATGATGTCCTTTTGGGATATGGACTACCCACAACTTCTCCATGTATACAAACATGTGTGCACCTTAGCCCTTAAGTAACTTCAGAAGTGCTGCAAGAGAATTTTCCACACATTTCTATGAAGGATGTGTGCCTGGCAGGTACCAAGCAAAATATATTCCCTTTAGAGAAACTGAAGATTTTTGTTTTATAGCTGCATAATTAAAGGAATGCATCGCTACATTTGCCACATTATTTTCTTTCAGACAGAAATGATCCATGGTCTCTGCTCAGTCTGCTGCACTGCCCTTCCCTACTCTCTTCTCTCGCATAGCCCAGAAGAGTCTGGGATGCCTCCCCTCTCTTTTAGTCTAATTGCAGCTTATGTCAACACAGGCAAACTATGGTTAATTCAAACAAGCTACCTTTAAACTGTCAGAATCCCGGAATCTCAATTTGAGAAGGGGAAATAAAACTCAGGTTCATGGGAAAGATCAAGTGTCCAGACCATCTGAGGCTTTATTGTATTACCCAAGCTTCCCGCGGTACTCATGACAATGCATGCATTACCGGGCAGGCAGAGGTGAACTCTGCTGCAAAGTTTCAATACCATTACAGGGCATTTATAGGTACACAGGTACAGGGCAATCGATGACAGAATGCAGACATTACAATAAGGTTCTGAGGTCATCACAGAACAGATAAAGGAATGTCAGTCAATCATACAGAGACAATAAGATTACAATATTTCAAATTGCAGTGTATTGACATTTTAGTTGAGTAACTTGAACCCATCTCCAGGTCTGCTTAGACATGTAGATTCAAGCTACTGAGAAACTATTCATGATAAGCTCAAACCCTTATCTAGACTCTAGACCAGGGGTCTCAAACTCAACTTACCTGGGGTCCGCTGGAAGTAGAGGCTGGGTGAGGCTGGGCCGCATCAAGTATTCCACCACCGCCGTGGTGGTGGGCTGCTCATCCCGTGTCGCTCCCGGAGGCCGGCCAGGGCGCCGCCGGCACTTTGAAGGCCGCAGAGCCCCTCCCCTGTTCCCCACCCATCCCGGCAATTGGCCTGTGGGACGCAAGTTTGAGACCCCTGCTCTAGACATTCTGAGTGACCAGGGCACATGAAACCCTCTGGGCTAGGAAGATACTTCCTTGTATTCCAACAATGATTATTTAATCGTTGTGAAGGTATACAATGTAAATTTGGACTAAATGGCCTGTGTACTGTAACTTACAGCTAAAGGTGAGAGAAAGGAGTGGGGGAATGCCATTTTAAACAGTGACAGCTTGGTTTTGAGAAGGAAAACAGGATTTGATCCCACAATGCAAAGGCACACAGGAGTAATGCTTTTCAGACAGGATTTATCCAAATTTTTCCAACAAAACCAAGGGCTAAGAAGCTGCCTTGCTTCAACTAACTATACGTAGTTGAGATTAAATCACAGTTTAGGGTTCAGGCATAACACTGAACTGTGGCTAATTGAAATTGGAAGTGAATGAGGAAAAGGGGATATGGGAGTATATAGCAATATAGTGCAAGTCCTCACGGAACTGGAATCAAGTCAGTAGGTGGGAAAGGACTGGTGCTACTCACTTTAGTACGTTTCACTCCATAAGGAACTTTGTTCCAGATTCATTGGTGAAATAAACCCTAAGCAAATAGCAAAACGAAAAACAGGACTTAAGAGTCTCAGGTTATACAGAAGATCCAGTTCCTTTCTCCCTATCTGCACTGATACAGGGTGCTGGAAGCGACACTCTCCAAAGCTAGCTAGCAGTTTGAGGTTATCAGGCATTTCAGGCAATTATCAGGCACTGATGCTGCCTTTTTCTCTAAAGGACCCATTCTCTGAGGTTTTGTAATATGGAACATTAGTAGATGTAATAAACTTATTGGTAAGCTAACAAAAGATGGGTGTTAACTGAAAAATCTTTAATCAGTTGCAGAGCTGGCCCAAGATGGCTTGTTGCCTGTGGCAAAAGACAAGAGGGGCCCTTTGCCATTCTGTGGATAAAGGCCAGTCTTAGTGAAACAGTGGCACAGGCGCAGCATCTTCTGCTGCCTCCAAAGGGATGAAGCAAGACTAAGGGGGCAGGGTGGGGCATGAGGCCCATGCAGCTCTGTTTGTTCCTCACCCCTCAGCATTTGCCCTCTGAGATGGTTGGCTCACTCTACCTAATGGTAGACTGGCAAGCTTCAGCAAAACAGAAGAGGAAAGCTTACATAAGACACACGCCACGACAGTTGTTCTGCATGCGCACCAATATCTGCATCACAAAGCTATCCAGAAGTGTTTTTGAAGAAAAATGTTCAGATGATGTACTGACTGCCCAAAGCAAAGTGGCCTGGCAGAGCCCCAAAGGATGGCCACCACTGCGAGAGCCACCACATACAATTCAGATATGGCACTTGTGAAGCAGGGTGTGTGTGTGGGGGGGGGGGTCTTGTAAGATTATCGGTAAGAGTATTTTAAGATTATCAAGAGTATACAAGGATTCACATAGTAGAAGGGACTCTTGGGGTAACCTGGCCTTCAAGATGCAATGCTGTCAGGAGCTAAGGTTCTGCCTTTGCACAGTCAAAGGCCACAGACCTTTTTCCTTGCAACGTGTTCCTTAGTATTGGTCAAAAAGCACAAAGCACCCAGAATGAATTTCTGAGCATGCACAGAGTAGTTGTATGCAATCTAGGATTCACTTCTAGGAACTCTCCTTATGAGCATGCCTGGGCCCCATCCCTTTGAGAGGGGCCTTCTGAAAGGGAACACGCTTCCTCTCTGTGTATGAGTTCTCTAATTGGGCCATTCTTCTCTGTTGATGTCGCTTCATGGTGTCAAGAGCAATGCCACCTTGTCTGTGTCTGAGAAACTCCCCTGCTCTGAGTTGCCTCCCACCAACTACACATCTTGGTTATTCCCAGAGACTGCTTGCCTACCTGGGGAGTCTGGCCTTGAGATAAATTCTCAGTGTCTCAGGATGGCCCACATTCCCAGCTCCCATTCTCCTTCTGATCCTGATTCCTCTGAAGCTCTGCCAGTAGGCCTTGAGAACAAGCCCCCAAAGCAGCCATCTTTCTTTCTCCCAACACATACTGTGTAAGGATATAATGTGGTAGATTCCTTCCACTGCTTTACTATTTCAGAATGCAGGTAGGAGGTATCTTATTTTTGGATACTCTTTAACACTTATTTTAAAATTACGACATCTGGTCGTTAAATTTTGCTTCCAAATATGTTAGTTTTGTACAGATGCCTTTTTATTTTTAAGAACTTCATTCTTCTGTAGAGTCTGTTCTGATGCAGTCTAGGATGAACTCTATTAGCTGGGTACTATGGACATGTATAGATAGCTAATCCAAACATTGCCAGTTGGTATTCCCACTACCAGTTGCATTCAGTGGTGAATAAGTCTTCTGAACCATCTGTTGCAAGTACTAATTGTAATTTCTTTTAAAATGTTATCATGTTGCAGGAATTTAGCTTGTGACACATGATTCAGCAGACACAAATCTGAGCTGAGAAGGGAAAAACAAATGAAAAAATTGTAGCCCTATGGAGAATTATAGTGTGAATAGGCATTAGTTTTTTGGCATGTCTACCTTCTAGAGTTTTGCTTCGTTGCATTTTAAAACCATAACAGTGGAATTTCAAGCCATCCGGTGGATAGGAGAAAGATATTGGGAAAGTGTTCAAGGCTTCTAAAAATGGCACTTACCACTGGAAGTGGCAAGAGTGAGGGAGGAAGAGTCAACACCACCAGGAAGTTCTTGGCAAACCACCAATGGTCTGTAGATCATAGAGTGAGAACTAATAATTTAGAGAAAACAAATAAACAGATCAACCACAGATTCACCACAGAAACCTCTTTCAAATCCTCTGGAGATATCAAAATGAATGTTGTGCTCTCTTTTCCTCTTCCCACACATGTGCATGTGCGTGCGCGCACACACACAAACACACACACACACAAACTTTTAGAAATTATGCATTTTATAAACAAAGTTCCACAGTTCACTAAATAGCCTACTGATGTTCTGTACAGTAAAATACTTATGTAGAAACAATGAAAGAAGAGTACAGAACCATTTTACTTCATGGAGATTACCAAGCTAAAATATAGTTGTGATTTCAGGGAGTGTTTAATCTTTCTTTTGCTTTTTTATATCAAAAATTGTAAAGCAATAAAATCTTAATGGAAAACAAAACCTGCAACAATATAACTAGAAGCTTGGTTATAATGGAAAGCAATTATAGCCTGGATATGATCCTAGAAAGAAATGCCAAATGAACATTATTAGCTGCATTACTACTCTATTTCATTATTTATACCTTCTAGAAAAAGGTCTACTTCCTGCTTCATGTATTTTTAACAGTAATTCCAACAAATGATTCACAAGGACTCAATTTCTTTCACGAAATTTTCTGAGCCAAAGGTACTATGCCTTTCATTGAACATTTTAGCTACATTCCAGCAAGGAGGCCAGACAGTTTCTGAAACAGTAAAAATAGCTTCCTTGTAGAAGATCAATTGCATATTGATGGAGATGCAAATGAGAGGAGTGCTCCTCACAAAACCTTGCATGACTGACTGCTTCCTGTACTTCTCCCTCCAATTCTATAGATGCACAGAAGGCAGTGCTCAGGACTCTTTGGGTAGCAGTAGAAAGAGTTGGAGTGCAGTACATGGGTTTTGTCAAAAGCTTACTTGTGTGTGGCGATGGATACTTTCCTTAATCACCATTCTATGTTGTTGGCAGCAGTGAAGGGTAGAATATTAGAGCAATATAGTTTAAATCAGACACAGTATTTGCATATAGCTACATTTCTGAGGGGGAGAGTAGGAAAGTAGTTACAAAAGTTATACTGTCTCTTACCTTGTTTATCTATGGTTGGCACTGGGTTGCTGCTGTTGGACATTTGTGTCTGGAGTCCCCAGACAAGGTCCTTATTAGTGTTCTTGACAGAGAAGTGTTAGCAAAATAGTGAGGTTAGGCTGTTTTGTGAGACAGGCTCCCGTACTGTGTGAAGTGCCGTTCCCCCATTATTACCCATCACCAGCATTTCCCCTCATGAGCTCTAAGATGGCACAGCATTAAATCACAGGGCAAGGAAAGAGAGACCTATGTTGCAGCCTTTGGAAATGAGTTGTGGTTTCCCTCTGTGGAGTTTAATATACTGCTGGTGTTGTGCTGTTATTTGGTGCTGAGTTCCACCATATCCTATTGTCTGACACAGGAACAGCAATCCTAGATGTGGATGCAAATGATGAGGGCACAATTCCAAGTGTTAAATACTAATATTTAAATTCTTGAACAGCTTGGAGCCAGGTTACCTAAAGGACTCTTCCCATATGTCCCTACCTGGATCTGTAGATCATCTCTGGAGCCCCTTCTTTTTATTTACCCGGTATGTTAACTGTTAGAATAATTTTAATGTCTTTAAGTGTTTTATGGTTTTTATTACATTTTAGCTCTATTGTACTTTTTATTGTGTCTTTATTGATAAGATTTGAGGTCATTGTGAAGTTTTACTGTGGTGGTTTGTTATTGCTGTTGTTGCTTGTTGTGATTTTATTAGTGTGATGTTTGTTACTTTAATATTATTAATTGTGCACATTATTATATCCTGTAACGTACCCAGAGAGCCATTTTGGCTGAAGGAGCAGGATATAAAACAAACAAACAAACAGATGGGAGAGAATTTTGTTGCATCAGGTCTGAGGCTGTTGCAAAGCTTGAGGGCCAACTAAGGCATGGCCATAGATTGAAGGGGTATAGAGTATCGCATGTGTAGTTCCTTGAGTAGTTGATGAGCCCATTTCAGTCAATCTGTTGCCATGTCTTCTGCTAGCATATTTGTCATAATGATGGCCATTGGTATAGCTGGGAATCCACTGAATCTTATAGCCCCTCAGCCAACAGATCTTCTGTGTAGGATTCTGTGCTAAATCTGTTCTCTGTGAAAGATAAAAAGTTGGCTGTGATATGCAATATTTGATAGTCAGATTAGTCTGTGACACATCTGTCACCAGCTGAATCATTTAGCTCTGGCCCACAATAGATAGACCTATCCAAATAGAAATGTGCAGCTGAGAATTACAGTTCTATATATTTCATCAATCCATTTGAAAAGTGCTTGCAAATTGCTTATTGTCAGCTCTGCTTGCAGGTTTTTCTCTGTGTTTGAATTTCAGTTAGAAACAAGAGAAAAGTAAGTGCATTCCACTTTTTCTCTTTACTGCCTTCTGTTTTAAGGAGTGCTGTCCTTTTTTTAGGAATTTGACTTCCCCATTCCTCCTCATTACCTTGTAGAATGCAACCATTTCTATTTAAGTCATGTCAACCTCGGTTTTCCAGAATGAAATTATCAGCTTGTTTCTACATGCTTAGTAGTTGGAAAAATAGATTGCTAAATGTAAGGCTTCAGGGAATATAATTTATATGCAAGAATTATCATCATCATCATCAATCTTTGTTGCTGCAGCTTCTTAAATTACATCGATAGTTAGCACAAAATGTCATCTTACTCTCTTTGAAGAGCTATTGATGAATGATAATAGTACATATATACCAGTTCATAAGCATTTTTGTTGTAACCCTAAATTTTAAATCATCATTCATTTCTTATGAATAGCTAAATTTATTTCTTCTTCTTTCAGTTTTAGAACGATAAAAAGTATAGTAGCTAATTAGGAATCTTCTGGCATTTTGGTTCAAGATAATTGAACTTAAATGTCATATGAATTCTGCAAAATATTTAGAAATGTCTCAGCATTAAGAAATGCTAACATGGTTTTCTAGCAGATTTGATCTTTGCTTCTAACACAAGAAGCAAATTGTCTTCAACCTATTTACAGGTAGTTCCTGGGTTATGGATGAATTGCATTCCTGAGAACATCCGTAAGTTGAATTTGTATGTAAGTCGAATCACATGAGTAAGCCAAATGTTTGTCTTAATATACGTATCTTTTTGAGCATATAAAACATTTTAGACACAATACAGCAGTGTAATAATGATAATATACAATAGTAGAATCATAGAACAGTAGAGTTGGAAGGGGCCAGGACGGCCATCAAGTCTTCAATCATTCCCAGCATTAGGCTCTTCTCCAGGGAGTCCTTCCTTTTCATTAGGTGGCCAAAGTATTTGAGTTTCATCTTCGCTATCTGGCCTTCTAAAGAGCAGTCAGGGTTGACTGACTGGTTGACACATTGTCAGATGGGTCACATAGTTTCCTAGAGATACATCACATCTCTAAAGACTAGGGAACTATGTGGCCACTGGTGACGCATTGCCAAACACAGAGAATGCTGTGCTGTATTCATTGTGTGACCATGGGGCAGCAAAATACCAGCATGCCATGTTTCAGGAATAAAATTGTCTCTGTGTAGACTCTAACAAGGAGAACCATTTTGCTTTACCATATCCTTGACAATGAGGACAACAGAGTGTAGGAGAAAGTGTGTCTTTCCTACACATTACTTTTCATGTCTGCAGGCCTTCCTCTTTCTCCATACAGGTAAATATGTAGTATACGCTCTATTGATGTGTATGGAGAAAAGCTGAATGGTCTAGAAGTCAAGAAAATTAGTAATGGAAGGCCACAATTGCCATTGTGCATGTCCTGTAGCTTGCACTGGCCACAACTAAAGATTAGTTTGAGAAACTCTACATCTCTCTCTGATCTAAAAAGAAAAGACTGTTTATTCACACGGAGGATGTCTGGGAGCACATCCTTGGCAGGTATTCTAAGCTGTGTAGAAGTATCACATGGAAGAGGGAATCAATTTATGATGGCAGCCTCCAACCTGATCTTTACCTGTTGATCAGCTCTGTGTGCACATCACCTATGCATGTACAATTTGTACAGCCACCAACTCTGTATATATGATCTGGTACACTGCAAAATATAAAGCCAGGCTTGCTTTTGCAACTTCAGTTGCCCCACCTGCCGATAGTCTCTACATAGTACAGAACATCTGGAAAGGCCTATTGTGTTACACTAGATATTTTAAGATAAATCTACCTCTTTTTTATGCAGTCGTTTTATGCCTCATATCTTGGAATATTCTCTGTACAGTATTTCATTTGTTAGAGTGGGTTCAGTGGAAAGTTTGCCATGTATTTCTTTCAATGGCTGACCATCATGATATATTACAAATTGCCACTGAAAATTCTTCTCATTTTCCAAATTTGCTATATGTCATGACCCCCCTCTTGGATGAACAGGTTAATGTGGTGAAGAGGTTTTAAAGTGTCATGAAAGCAATGGCATAAAGCATAACAGCAATGGCATCAGGAGGCTGGACTCTCTCACTAGTCTGGTCTTCTAGCAGTATCACCCAAGATCAAGCTGTGAGTACTAGTCCCATCAGCAGAATAGAATAGATATCTTACTGATGATAGGGGCAAAGAAAATCCTGAAGATAGTTTATTGGGCAGCAGCAGTAGCTGAAGGTGATACTGGCAGAGGATTTTCACTGACAGTGGCAGTGATGCAACCTTTCAGTGTAGAAACAAAAAGAACTATTCCAATGGTCAGTGCAAAGAAATAGAAGAGAACAACAAAAGTAGAAAAAACAAGAGACCTTTCCTGGAAGATCCAAGAAATCAAAGAGAAATTCAAACCTAGATTAGGATTGCTAAAGACCATCAGGGGACCGTGCTATCTGACCTGGATAATGTGAAGAGATGGTGGAAAGAATATACAGAAGAACTGTACAGAAGAGGTAACAAGATGGCAGAATATTTTGAAGAAGAATCCTATGAGGAAGAAGCTGTAATTTTAGAAAGTAATGTGAAAGCTGCTTTGAAAACTTGCTGTTAGTCGCGAAGTTGTGTCCGACCCATCGCAACCCCATGGACATCATTCCTCCAGGCCTTCCAGTCTTCCATCATCCCCCGGAGTCCATCCAAGCTCACGCCCACTGTTTCAGTGACTCCATCTAGCCACCTCATTCTCTGCTGTCCCCTTCTTCATTTGCCGTCAATTGTTCCCAGCATTAGGATCTTCTCAAGTGAGTCCTTCCTTCTCATTGAGTGGCCAAAGTATTTGAGTTTCATCTTCACTATCTGGCCTTCTAAAGAGCAGTCAGGGTTGATCTCCTCTAGGACTGACTTGATTGCCTTGCAATCCAAAGGACTTGCAGTAGTCTTCTCCAGCACCACAATTCAAATGCTTCAATTCTTCGTCGCTCAGCCTTCCTTATGGTCCAACTTTCACAGCCATACATTGCAACTGGGAAGACCATAGCCTTGACTATATACATTTTGTCAGCAGGGTGATGTCTCTACTTTTTAGTATGCTGTCTAGATTTGCCATGGCTTTCCTCCCAAGGAGTTTTGAAAACTGGAGTGCACCAAAGAATTCAGAAGAGCAGTCTATGCTTGATACATTACAGCAAAGCCTTTGACTACTAAGATCACAAGATCACAAGAAGTTATGGATGGTTCTGAAGGAACTGTGTGCACCTCAGCAGTTGATTGTCCCAATGTGTAACCTGTATTGTGAAAAGAAGCTTACTTTTAGGACAGAATATGAAGAAATGGAATAGTTTCCTGCAGGCAAAAGTGTTGGGCAACAGCATATTTTATCTCCCTATCTGTTCAATCTATATGCAGATAAGGAAAGCTGGATTAGGATCAGAGGAAGGAGGAGTATAAATTGGTGGAAGATATATCAGTAACTGAAGATAAGTGAATGATGCCATGTTACTAGCAGAAAGGAACCAGGAATTGAAATGACTTCTGTCCATGGGATTTTTCAGATTTTTATCTAAAAAGTTGAAAAATCAGCCCTGTTTCCTTGCAGTCAGTGTGGAAAACAAGAACAATGAACAATGATGGAGCTTTTGGAGGTGTTCTGAGGGACAGGGAGGAAAGGAGACAGGTGCCACCAAGATACAAGGTTGTCTAAGTGCCTTGCAGGAGGGAAGGATCACGGAGGAGCCCTTCTCCTTCATGCTGTTCCCATCCTCCATAGGATGCCAGATGTGGAAAGCTGCAGGCAACCATAGAGATCAGATTAGTGAGCAAGTCTGGCCTCTTGATGTCATTGTTCTTTGCTTTTCTGACACTAACACCTCTTCACCACATGCAAGTGTGTGTCCATGAGGGGATCATGCCATATAGCAAATTTTGAATTTTCAGTCTTGGGCAGTGTGGTTAATTACTGAGAGTAATGAGCCAGCATTTTAAAAGATGGCGCAGAAATGGAATTACAAGGCCCATTGAATCATAACTGCCACAGAAGATCCCATTTTGGAACATTTGTGGTGGTGCATCAATTACAGTAGGCAATATGATGGTGTCCTGCCATGACCATCTGCCATTAACCATCTGCATGGATCTGGTGTACCTTGTCCTCAGCACTGTGTTGAATTGCCTTTAGCTTTTCAAATAAATATGAAACTACTTTATATATGTTTGTTACTCCTGCGTGAATAAACCCTTTAGCAGATATACAGGACTTATTCTGTGGTAATATTTCCTTCAAGATGTTCCCTGAATGACTTATGGTGAATCCTGTAATCAATCTTTCTACCTGAACTTTCTCATTTCCACATTTCTCTAACATTGCTGTATTAGAGAGTCCATGTATTTCCTTATCTCTTATGCCAGCAATCTCAGCTCTAATATTGCTTTCCCTTGTCAAATCCTGCCAGTTCTTCATTTCCAAGGAATGGTCTATATCCCTGCTCACACACACTCCCTCACCCCTCCCCACTCAACACACACACACACACACACACCATCCCTTATCTGTCCCTGTTTCTCCTAAAATATTTGTCCATGGTGTGGCCATCTTTAGTTTTAATCCTGTGGTCTCTCTTGCTATTCTTATTTTTTTCAAAATTTGTATTTCCATATTTTCATTAGGATCATGTTGACCTTTCCATAAACCTCTCACAGGTTCTAAATCATTTCACTACAGTGGGGTGTATTCACAATACTATTTTACACTGGATGTTTCTGTCATATTAAAAAAAGTTATAAAATGTTTCTGCTTGTATTTGTCTCATTTGAGTGCTTGTCAAGCAATTTGGTTTGGCTTGATCTTTAATTTAGAATTATGTGCATGGAATCAGATGTCGAAAATCAAGTATTGTGTGGTCAATTAGTACTGCTCAGCAGAATGAGTTGGATCCAGACTTAGTCATGCTTAAAAGCTATCCAGTGAAATCAGTTGAACTTAAGATAATTATGACAGCATAAGACACATGGATTGCAGTGGCTCTACTCTAGGGATAAGGCTGAATCCAATCCAGTGTACATTTCTACGTATTTCATTTTCAATATATTCAAACCACAATTTTGACTGAAAAAGGTTGTCTTTATTTATTTTATTACAAACATTTATATCCTGTCCTTCCGACAAGTGCTCAGGATGACTTACATAATGTAAAATTACAATCATACAATAATAGAACCACAATTATTAAAACAATGTAAAACAGGACATCATAAACTAAGAGAAAAGAAAAGGGAGGAAGAGAATAGAAAATGCGACTGTGGGGAAGGGAGAAAAATATTAAAAATCTAAAACCCTTGATTATTAAAATGGTGGTTGAATAAAAAGGTCTTTACCTGACGCCAGAAGGAGTATGATGTCGGCGCCAGGCAGACCGCTCTGGGGAGTGCATCCCAGTTTGGGTGCCATTGTAGAATGAAAGAACATCCTGACCTGAGCATCTTATACTGCATTAACATAATAACATGTAATTTACAGTCAATATTTGATCCTGATATTACAAACTTAGCTTTGGAGTTTAAAAAAAGAAAAGACAGTCTACTAACAAATGTGTCCATGAAGCTGGATTGGAAACATTGTAGAAGGGTGGGGTGGGGTGGGGTGGGGTGGGGTGGGATGAGAGGACCATTTTACTTTTCTTCCTAGCCTTGTCCCTTTCCTGTTTTGTCCATATGCCGAGAGGCAGCAGTATTCGTTCTTTTGAAAGTTATGGTGCAACGGGATATTGGGCTCCTAATTTTCCTTATTCCCTATTGATATATCATTACCAGAATGAGAAAGGATGTCTCAAGAGCTTTTTTTTTTTTTTTTGGGGGGGAGGGGAAAAAACAAAACAAAACAGAGACTACTCAAGACATTTATAAAGGAGGAAGAATGGGACAGATAATAGAGCTCAGTTAGGGGTAGAAATTTTCTGAATGCATGCCTTGTCCGCCTTTTCTTTTGCTTGAAACCCAGAGCTGTTGTTCCTATTTCAGTTCAAACTGTCACCTTTAGCTCTTGATGGCTTTACTGCCCTTGCTGCTGAACCTCAACAGATTGGGGCTTATTTACCCATTCACACTGCACTGTGGAACCTCATTAATAGGCTTCTTAGCCACACCATTCACGTGCGGCAGAATTGACAAAAAGGATTCTAGCCACTTTCAGAAGATGAGGGAAAGATGATGATAATTTCCCCCACTCCTTGCAACCCCATAAAGAGATTATTCTTTCATTCAGCTGCCTAACTAGTGTGAAAGGCTTCCTAAGATTGCTTGAAGCTTAAATATGATGACAGCATTGATTTTTTTTAAATGCCAAACATATTTCTGCTTTTCTTCAACTGAGTGGGTTGTTGTGGCCAAGCTTGAAAATTGGCGCATTTAAATGAATAGGGTGCCATTGATTGTTTTCTTTTCATCACCCCAAAGAATAAATTTGAAAACTGCTTCCAGACATAAGGGGAAGAAAAAAGTGTCTATTTTGTCATCTCTGGTGTAACGTTTTTCTTTTTAGAGGAGGCAATGTTCCCTTTGAATGGAGAAAAGATATTGCTGCTTCCTGTGCTTACCAGTAATTTATGTGAGAATGTGTTAACAGTGTTTCCAAGGGACGAGAGACACATTGGAAGTTGTGAAATCTGTATCTTGCTTTTGACATGTCAATGTCTGAATTAGAAAATTCCGATTTTATACTAAGATGTACTTTGATTGAAAAACAAGGAAATAAGTAGCAAATAGAAAAGCAAATAAGTGAGTCTTCTGCCACACTGCACATAATTTGTATGAACCAGAACTGAAAGCTTGTAAGAGACGAAAGTGAATGGGATGCTGAAAAGAAATTTGGGATATTGGCAAGAATGTGAAAACAGGGAGCTAGAAAGTCTTGGTCATATGGCATTTAATAGGAATTTGCATGGCTTTAATAAAATTGAAAGATAACTAATTTTGTTGCAAATTCTTCACATTTATCTATCAGCATTGCAGGCATGATAGACAATATGCAATTATATTAACTATAGCAGTATAATAGATTGAGATTTTAGGAGTTTAAATTTTATTTCACTTTAATAGAGTCACCTATGCGCTTTACTTTCAGCATTCACATTCTTAAAAGTGGCAGTTTAAATTTTTGTGGAACTCAAAGGTTAGTCTTAATACAACATTTATTTCTAGTTATTGCAACTTAATGCAATTTGTGCTTTGTTTGGAATGCTACAAATTCCTTTATGAAAGTATCACTTCTAAAGTTGTTTAACTTATATTGTGGATAGTAAATTGTGCTATTTTTGTCTTTGTTTTGGTTTCTTGACCCAAGTGCAAGATTTCTTTTGATAATGTCAGGCCTACTAAGAACAAAGTAAAAGTGTGCATATAGTATACTGGGCAGTCTCCACATCCCTCTCCATCTGTATGGGACCGCATGCATTTACACAAGAGTAAGAAAAATGTAAGTCTCGGGCAAATGGTTTGGTCCTGTATTCTATAAATTTCACAGCCATTTTGTTTTGATGTTAGGAAGATAGTTTCCCTCTTACATTTGATAAGGGTTAATGCCAATTCCAAATTTTACTGCAGCAGCAAGGTGGTCTCTAACTTGTGATTATTTTCCTCACACTGCTTTAGTAAAGTTTGAAGGTATGAACCCTGTGAGATAATATGGTTCTTTCCAGCCCCAAACGTCATGAAGTTCGGTGGTCAGTGTTCATGTGGAAATGAACCATATCATTAGTTCAGCCTTTATAGTTACTACATCCAAACCAGATGGGCAGAAATTGAGAATTAATACCTCTGACTTCACAGTCATGTATGAACCAGTTTTGTATTATCCACATTAGACAACTGTCTTTGATCCCCATCTAAGTCTTTGTCAAGTGTGAAATGTAACATCACAGCTTTTGTTTGCTTTCAGGAAAAAAAAATCTCCAAGTAAACTTAGCTGAAGCTAGAAGGTTTCCTTGCTTGGGAACATCTTGCTTAACACCTTTGTATATGCCAGTTGACACTGCAGGAGAAAGAGAGGGGCTTTCTTTGACTTCTGACTGACAGTAACCATGCCTACCTGTTCATGGATTACTATGTGAGTGGGTGTTTGAACTATGGTAACTAAGCTTCTTGTCCTGACATTGAATAAGGGAATGATGACTTGCTAGTCTGGATTTGTTTTTATACCCTTGATCATAATCCCGTTCTGTTTTTCCTGAATAAAGTTTCAACCGTTATGGCATCTTAGGGTTAGGGATGGTGCATTCAGGCAACACGCACTGTTGGCCCTGCACCACACATAGGGCTTTGTAGCAAGGGAAAAAAAGTCAGTTTTAGTCTCATCAGATCAGAGAACCTTTCCATATGTTTGCTATGCCTTCCATGTGTCTTTTTGCAAACTCCAGATGGGCTTTTCAATGGGCTTGTTTCAACTATAGCTTTCTTCTTGCTACTCTTCCATAAAGCCCAGCTTTGTGGAGTGTCCAGGTGAGGGTTGTCCCATGAATGGTTTCTCTCATCTCAGTTGCAGATTTGTCTGGGTTCTTCAGAGTTACCACTGACCTCTTGATTGCTTCTCTGATTTATGACCTCCTTACCCAGTCACAGAGTTTTGACGGATGGCCTTCTAAAGGCAGAGTTGTAGTTAAGCTATATTATCTCTGTAAAGGATTTAATTGTACTCTGGAAGAATGTTCATGGTTTGGGGTATTTTTTTTTAAAAAACCTCAGTCCTGATTGGTGCTTCTGCACAACTTTATCCCAGAATTGTTTTGATAGTTCCTTGGTCTTCATGATGCTGTTTGTTTAGTTATGGTCTCAAACAAACTTTGGGACCTTCCAGAAACAGCTGTATTCAATCTGAGATCAAGTGGCACTGGAATTACACACAAGTGGACTCCACTCAGCTACTTGCAGTATGTGGTTTCTGGAGGCAGTGGGTTATATCAGACCTTAGTTAAGCATTTCACAGGAAAGAAGGCAAATACTTAGACCATCAACAATTGCCAGTTTAGTTTTGCTTATGTAACATTTGTGCCACAATAAACAATATTTTCCACCTTCTCAGCACTGAATGCATTTTGTGAATATCAAATGGTAACAGTGCTAATTAAGTCCATATCAGTTCCAGGTTGATACAGAAGCCAATGTGAAGGGGACAGGAAAACTTCTGCCAGGTACTGATGATGCTTCTTCGAGAATATTCTTCAGGACAAATTGTCTGTCAATAAACATTTTAAAAGGAAATAAATGCAAAAAATGTAAGTGCAACCCAGGGGAGGGAGATAATATCTCCTTTTTGGCAATGTCATCCTCCTGCTTTTAAGTGTTGAACTAACAACACTTGTCAGTGTCCTCTTTCTGTTTCAGTACTTAATTGAGTCTCCAGCAAGAGAAATTATTGTCTCTCCTCTCCTTCTTAGAGCAGTTACTGCTGCTGTGCAAATTTCCACTTTGTATACTCTCCAGCCAGGCTCTAAAATTGCACAAATTTCCCTTCCATTTATTTCCTTAAGTTTGCTTTGTGCAAATTTAGAAGCTGGGCTATAAATGGAGAATGCCGTGCAGCAGCAGTAACTGCTGTGAGAAGGAGCTTAGAGCAGAGGCTGATACTGCCAGTTCAACATTTGATAGTGAGAAGATTAAATTGTCAAGTGGGAGATATTGTCTTATGTCTCCTTCCACGTACTCCCCCCCCCACCCCCGCCGCTGCTTATTCTGGGCTTGTTGGCAGCTGAAACAGACAAGAAAATTGACAAGGCAAGACTTGGCACATCAGAAAGCCTAGTCTGTATTCTAGGGCACTTGGGAAGTACTGGGTTTTTTAAAAAAAGTTACAGTCCCATCTGCTGAATCCTGAAGCACTTTCCCCCCTTATAAATTAGTGAATAAAGCAATGCTTTGTAGAGGGGTGGTAGTCACAGTGAGAAGGGGTCCAGAATGAGGAAACAAAATGGGTTGTGCCACCAAGGCACCTATGATTTGAGGTGCCCTAAGGCACGTGCACCAGAGCAGTTGGCGGGACTGCTTGGGAATGAGGAGAAGCCTTGGCAAACCCAGTGGTGTGTCAGGAATGTGGTGGGTTATTCAGTGAACAGCAACCAGCCCGCGGCAGCTTATTCACTGAGTGGCTTACTGTGACATCTGAACTGTCCAATGCGTGAGAGGTATAATGGCACAGGTATTTCAGTCTGTGGCGTCAGTCTCATCCTCACTATAACAACCCTGTGAGGTAGGTTGGCTGAGAGTCCAGGACTGGCCCAAAGTCACCCAGAGAATTCTGTGACTAAAACTCAGATCTCACGAGTCCAAGTCCTGCACAGTTAACCACTATACCACACTGGTTCTCTGTGTAACAACATAGTACAAAATAAAAAGAACCAACTATGAGGGCTCCATTTTATTAATGCTGCAAACAGATACTTTGAAACATGATTAGAACTACCTTAACCTATGGAGTATTTGCTGCTGGATCCCAGGCAATGCAGAACAGGTATGTTGCACTGATTTGGAAAAAGCTAATGCATATGCTACTTGGTGCTTGGATCAGGGCAAATTTGGCTCCTTTTAAACTGCTTTAGCAGAGCACTTGAGAAATGATATGCTAACATAAAGGACAGTGATCTGTCTCTGAACTCTCTATGTTAAATGTTCAAGCAAACAAAATTGAGCCTGATATTCAATTATTCTGGCCAAAAAAAAAAAAAAATTCACAAAAATTTAAATTTACTTTCTAGTTAGATTTTTGAATCTTGGTCCTTAAAATATATGATTTTAAGTACTCCATTACACTTGTATCTGCGTCTATGAGGATTAGATGTAAAATGACAGATCTGAAATCTTTGCAATATTATTCAATAAAGATTTAAGTAAATACTGTAAATACAAACAAATATGTGCTTCTGCCTTTACCTCATAAATGCAAACTATCTCTAGCCTTTGCTCATGTAGAAATGGTAAATTCAGTGAGACAGTCACTGCATAGGAAGGAGTGCTTTATCCTTTGTGAATCAAGAAAAGAAATCACTTTCTAACCATGCAATGCATGGAAGCAGCACCCATCTCCTCCCCTCCTGTAGAACACCCTTCTCGAGTCAGTTTTGCAACTTTGGGGATGCATTTGGTGCCGTTTGTTTGTTTGTTTCCTGCATTGGCTGTGAGGTGATGGAGGGCATTCATCCCCAGTGCCGAGTCTCCACTCTGGCATTAAAGCTCTTTTCTGACATTGGAACTGGGACTCCAAAAAGTCCTATGGGGCTCTAGATGTTCTGTAGGGACCATGTGTCACTCTGCTTGTGTCCCATCAACAGTATGGTAGATTTGACCATGTCATTTGTTTCTTATTTCTCTTCAGTTAAATGCATCTGCTTAGCCTTTTTTGTTTGTTCTTGCATAATAAATCTGTTTTCTTTCAAAACGGTTTCCCTGTGTTACTCTAAACTCTGTTTATTGTATATGCAAACACCTTTGATTGTTTTTTTTCTTTGGTCTTGGTATTTCCTTGCCATTTGAACAGTTTGCCTTTCTGGATATAAGCAATCATAACTGTATCGGCTTATTGTACAAAGTTTCTATATACTAATATTTATTTTGGATTACAGCACTCCTCTTCCTCCTCCTCCTCGGTTTGACATTTATTTTAGAAATGCCTCTTATTTTTGTCTCTTTCTTGTTTCCTTTGATATACATCATTTTCTTATTTATCCCGTTTAATTTTGCTCTCCCCCCTTCCATCTCTCTCTCTCTCTCTCTACACACCCACCCACCCACACACACACACACCCCCTTATGAACTTCAACAGGTATGAGCAACTGAGGCCCTCAAGTTATTTTGACTTACAACTGCCACCATCCCTAGCCAGCAGTGAGGAATGATGGGAGTTGTAGGCCAAAACATCTGGAGTAGCATCCACCCCGGTGTTACTGGATGAGTTATTTCATTGTTTTGGCTTTTGGCCCTGCTCAGTCTCAGAATTTCATCACTGATTCAGTCCGTAACTCTTGTTCCTCTCACATTCTACAACAATTCTGAACTGTTGCATTGTTCAGACCATCTGTGTTTTCCTAATCTAATCACTGCATACTAGCTACCAATATTCTTCCCTCTCTTACTGTTTCAAAGATGTTGACAATTTCTAGCATTCTTTTCCTGTGAGAGGATCATGCTCATATGCAACCTTTGTTGGAAAGATTTAGTAATAGTAATAATAATATCCTGTTTTTCATACCCGGTGAGATCCAAGCATATGGAAGAAAAGCCTCCTTGGTTCTCACCACCAGTGTGACCTACTGCTATTGCTCCTCTTCTTCTCTCTCATCATGATGACTACTCGCTTGACAGTCAGAGAGCCAGTGAGCAGGCAGGTAGTCACCTTCATTTCCCACCACCCCATCACTGTCTGGAGGTGGGTGGGGGGTGGGGGGAGGGAGAGAGAGGTGATCAAATGGCTGAAGAGCAGCAGGACTCTTAGCAGGGGGTCCACTGAACAGAGCTCTCTGTTAGCAGCCTCTGGCATGCCCACCCTAGCTGCTGGCCTTGCTTATTCCTTTGGCTGGAACTGGTCCTGCTGGATTGTCCCTCTGGTTAGCACTTGTCCACCAAGTCGGCTGGTGAAGGAAATAGAGAGTTTGGGGTTTAGTTACAGTGTGACTAATGCCAGCTTTGTGAATGTAAATGAAGGCAAATGACTCTGCAAGATCTTAGGGTTACTCACTGCACATAATTGGATCATTCCAAACTAGGCCTGTTGTAGTCTGGCAGGTTGTGGAATCTTAGCTTCAATTCAGTACTGAATTGGGGGTACTTTAAACCAACTGGTTTTCATGGGTTCAAGCTCACCAACTTTATTCTGGATTGCTTTATATTTAATTTCATAGGTAGTAAGAATGGATTAATATGAAATGGTTTTTTTCTGTTTTATTTAATATTATTTCTGTACTGCCCAATAGCCAAAGCATTTTGGGGCAATTTAGAACAGCACATAAACTACAAATAAAAATGCAGTATAAAATACAGATAATAAAAATAATTAAAATTACTACATGTTTTAATAGATGTATTTACAAGTGAAATAGCTAACACAAATTAAAAAGCAAAGCCTGTTCAATGGCTGACATTGCATACAATGTGTTTTTTAGAGCTGATTTAGAGAGCACAATCTTAACATGGTACTGAAAAGACAACAAAGTCGCCCTCTACAGACCTCAGTGAGGATCTTGTTCCATAACCAGAACTGGGAAAGTTCTTCTTGTTGCCAACAACTGAACCTGCCCTGGAGGTGGCAATCAAAGACAGACCTGCATCTTGATTGTAGTGTTGGGGTAGATTCCAGCTGGGAGAGGCATATCAAATTTTGTGTTTCCAAGCCTTGCAATGATTTATACATTAACATCAACACCTTAAATTGGGCTTGGAAGAAACGGGCAAGTGCACCAGAATTGGTGTTTTATGTTTGGCCCTTCTTGTCCTGGTAATTAATTTACTACCACATTTTGCACAAGTGAACAACCTTCAGAAGCAGCCCCACAGAGTACATTGTAGTAATTTAGTTTAGTGACCACCAGAGTTTAGATAATTGAAACCAGGCCATCCCTGTCCAGATATGTGCACAGCTGGGCCAGCTAGTAGAAGGGACTCCATGCTCCTGAAGCTACCAGAGCCTCAAGTGACAAAGATGGCTCAAGGAGTACTCCCAAGCTGCGAACCTGCTCCTTTAAATCCTGCCCATATCAGGCTGAATACCCTCCATCTGGTCAGATAAATTATCAGCTGAACAGTATCTCAGTCTTGTCCAGATTCAGATTGTGCCCCCTTGTCCAGTCCATTGCCTCATCCAACTATCAGTTTAGCATATCCAGAGCCTCCCTTGATGAACATGGAATGAAATTTAATGACAACACATTCCAACGCTCTGGACGACCCCACTCAGCCAAGAGGAACAAGGCTGACCCTTAAGGAACCCCGTGCTGGAAAGTCCGAGAAGTTAAGCAGTACCTTCCAAACTTCTGGAGCTGACCAAGCAAGTAGGAGTGCAATCACTGCAGTGCAGTACCCTTCACTCAAATGCAGATAGCTGCCCAAGAAGGATACCATAGTTAATGGTTGTAAAAGCCACTGAAAAATCCAAGAACATTTAAATGGCTACATGCCCTGTCTCTCTCCTGACACAGGTTTTATAAAGGCTGACCAAAGCTATTTCTGTACCAAAACCCCAAATGAAATGGATCAAGATAATCATTCTCATCCAAGAGCTTCTGGAGCTGGTTGGCCACTACCTGTTCAAGAACCCTGTCCAGGGAAGGAATATTTGCCATTCAGGTCAGAATATAGTTCAGCTGAAAGAGGTGGCACTGGATCAAGAAGTGTGGTGAAATTCGGCCCATAGGATTGCTTATAGTTGGACACAACTGAACAGCTGAACAACATTATTAAGATCTTCTGGACTCATTGGGGATTTCTTCAGGCATGACCTCACCACTGTATGTTTCAGGTGGCATGGGACCACTCTCTCTCATTAAAAGATATTGATCAGCTTCCTGGACTAGCCTGTGTATGAACCTGTCCAAGCACCTTATCTACATCGTCAAGCTGTACCAACTAGAACTCATCTTTAAAAACTCGATCAGGCTGTACGTTGGGTACCTCACTAGATCTGGAGTCTAAGTACTGGAAGATGCAAGAGATTTTATCCTGGACATGCCTAGCAAATACATTATACTTGACCTCAGCCAGGTCTAAGATGCCTTTGGAGTCAGCATGCAATGAGCCCTGAAAAACTCTGTTGGGTGGCCAAGAGAAGGCTAAATCAAGGCAGTTGGATATTAAAATATTATACATATTTTGCCTTAAGTATACCTTATTGGAAGCACATACCAGGTCTTGACTGCATCCACCAGGAGTTTTTTTTTTATCACCTTCAGTCAAGCCATATTCTCAGCTCTAGGGTATACAACAGTGCCATATGAGCTATACTATAGAGAGGGTGGTCAGGGGCAATTATGTCAGCTACCTAGGTCATCTCTCTAGTCCAGAGATCAACCATGGATTTGAAAGGACTTCCTGCCAGAAAACCCCTGGAAAGCCACCTGGATCCATCAAGCCCCTGGGTGAAGACTATTTTAACAGGTGGCCCACCCCATAGGATGGAAAAGTTGCCAATAGTCTCTCAGCAGGCACTGATCTGACCACGACAAATAAACTAATTCAATGTCCCTTAACTTCTGATCACTGTCCCCATGCCTGATGGACAAAACCAAATCCACGGTGTGCCCTGCTACATGCGATGGGCTGATGACATACTGGGACTCTCCCATGAGGTCTAAATCCTGAGTCACCCAGATAGGGTACACTTGGCATCTCTGTTAATATCCCCTGGGATCCCAGCACCACAACTGAGCTGCAGGGTGGACAGTGCACCAGCAGAACCCCCAACTTGTCCCACTAGGCCAACACAAGATGCCAACAGTCTAGGAGTGAGTCAGAAGAAAGCCTGGAAGGGGGGGGGGGGGAGGATTCCTAGTGACCATGGCAGCCCTACCTGTAGTCTATCTTGATGCAGTACTAAGTACTGTTCTGAGAATAACAGGGAAAGTCTAACACTTTGCAAGTAGCACTGAAATGAACAAAAACTCTTCATTCCAATCCACAGTTGAGCATGGTAAGTTTTTGTGTCCTTTGTACATACTCCCATCTGAGTGTGAGTATTTCAGCTGAACTGAAGACAGACCTTAACTGCTTTCTCTCTTACCAAGAAACCTCCTACTTTTCACTGAATAACTTGACCTTTTGGTTTTCACCACACCAATATAAAATATCTATAATAGCATTCAACCAATCTGGTGTCTTCCAGATGCTTTGGGTGACTACTCCCAGAATTCCTGCCTATTAGCCATATTGGTTGGAACTGACGGGAGTTCCCACCATATTACATTTCCAAAAGGTGAAGTATCATCTCATCCCATAGGAACTCGACAGAGTGATGTACGGAACAGCTCCGTCTTTGTTTCTTGAGTGTTTGCTTTTCAGGAGGTGATCCTGCTCCACACTACCTTCGGGGACACCCGTCAGCAGAAATTCCAGTGGGCAAACAGGAAACACTTAAGCTCCTGAACCACAATCGTTTGGTTTTCACATTGTTTCCAAATTACAGTCAAGGCTCTGGCAATCAGTAATATATTGCTGCATTCCATTTTTGTTTTTGCTTCTGAGTTGTGTGAGAAACACGGAAGAGATACTTTCCGCGTTTTTGCTTTTCGGCCTGTTGGCGTGTGGTGCCGCTTGGAGGCGTTTCCCCCCCTTGAGTGCTTCTACGAGCTTGCGGGAGAGAGAGAGAGAGTCCTATTCTTAATGCATCTCGATTGCAAGGGGAAGAGCCTGCACGGAGTTCAACTATTGCTGAACCGCTGTGATTGGCAGAGGAACTGTCCAGGAAATGGCTCGGATTTCAATTTTGGAGGAGTGACTAGGGAAAGGAGGGGGAGGGAGAGGGAGAGAGAGAGGTTGTAGAGTTGATAAAGCTTTAGAGTTGGGTTGCAACAGGGATTCTGAATGGACTAGATCTGGACTGAAGACATCTGTTTTATGTTCTGTTTCTTTTTTAAAGATAAAACTTTTGGAAGTTCTTGCTTTCCCTAAAGTTGGATTCTTAGTGAACTGGGCGGAAAAAGTTTGTGACACACTGATTTTCGTCCTTAAAAAAAAAACAAACCAAAAAAACCAAAAACATTTACTTGTTTAATTTTTTAAAAGAATCCCTTCGAGCACACTCACCTCCGTTCTTCGGGGTGAGAAGAAGCTGTTGAGCCGGCGGAGATGGGGGTGACACTCCCCGAATTCCCCCGCCCGGGTTTGGGGCTTCGGACCGATGGTTTTGAGCGCCTGAACGCGGAATAAAGCAGGAAACGATTGCTGTGTATTTGCAAAGGGGGTTCTCCCCCACCGCGCCGCTTCTCCGCCCCCCTCCGGGGAGCCTGCCTTCGTCGCTTTGCTTCATCCCGTACACACGCCTGCTGCAAGGGAACAGCAGATCGCTTACGCGGAGCCTTTTCATACAAGGTAATTGGACCAGGCTTGGCTTGCAGTCGAGAGGCGCAAGGCGCGGGGTGGGGGCGGGAGGAGGAGGGGGCGGCGGGATTAGTCCCCAGCCGAACAGAAGCGCCGGGACCTGGAGGCGCTAGCCTCCCTCCGGCCGGGTCCTGCCTGCGCCCCTTTCGCCCGAGCAGCCGCTTTGTGCCTTTTAAAACAACATGCACCCGCGCTGGATCCAGACGTCGCCGAGGGGCTGCGGATTTTCCTCCTCTGGCCGCGTCGTCCTGCCCGCGAGAGACATCCCGGGCGATGTCAGGCGCCGTTGACGTTTTTGTTGCTCAAGTGACAAGTCCTGCAGCAATTAACATACCGAGTCCGCGCGGAACCCCCGTGCAGGCATGGGTCAGATTAGCTGAATCAGGCGGGGCCTCTGGCGGATTCTGGGCGCCCACGGCTTTGATGAGCCTGACCCGATGGAGGAGGCTTAGGAGTTTCTTTCGTGAGAGGTGGGGGAAGACAAAAACAGCCCCTCCCCTGCTTCTGCCGTTGACAGCCCCCCCCCCGGAATCCTAAATTCGCCCCTCGCAAACAGCGCTTCTCCAAATGGGTCCTTCGCGAGGATGTGGTTGTATTGCACAGCGTGCGAGGCTGCCAAAGGCTTAACACATTGAACACCCAGATTCGGGAAGGAGTAAATTTCATTGGTTTGCGTGGAATTTACATCCAGGTTCACGCGCTCAGGATGGCAACTTGCGTTGCTGTAAAACCGTGCTGGGGGCTTTTGTTTTGCTTGTGAAGTAGGAGACGAGTTTCTTTCCGCATTGGCCTTATCTCTTGTAAATTGGAAATCGATGAATCAATCCGTTTACTTTAGCTTATTCAGTATATTCTATATGCAGACTCTGTCAGGTACAGGGAAGTCTCTTCCCGCTTCTTTGGATGTTGCCTCAGCTTGAACAAATGCTTAACTTCCTAAAAGTTTCCCAGTTCTTGGATTCTGCCACAGAATGTGGATTCTGCCACATACCTTTGAGCATGTGCAGAGTGTCTTCCCCGATCAGCCATAGTTGTTTCCAGGCCAGAGGGTTTTCCACTAATCTTCAGCTGCGGTACCTTAGCTTTTTTAGGTGCTAAACACTGCCTAAGATCCTCTCCCCAATTATGTTTTCTGTTAAAATTATATGTACTGTGTGTACCGTGTGTATATATAAAAGATTATTGCGGATTTTTACGGCTGTAACCGGACCCTCATTGTAGAGCTGTGATTTAATTGGCGTGGCATTAAAGGGCTTTTGTTTGAAGAGGAGGGGGATTTGAAGTGGAGAAGGGGCTCTAGTTCGTTGAGTTGCAGGAACGAATAGACTACTAACACTGACCTCGTCAAGCTTGTATGTGCGTAAACTCTTTCACCTATAGCGCCATAGAAAGACGTAGTTAGGAAAACAACAACAACACATGGAATCCTTTAGCCGAATGTTGCAACAGTTCCCTGTTCGTATGGAGCGAAATGATTTGCATGGGGCTTAGTGGAAACGTGATATAGAAGTAATGCAAACCAAAAGTACTAGAAGTACTTCTTGTGGGGAGGCATTGTTTAAAGGCTGCCCCCCGCCCCCGCTAGTCATCTGTACTTTTTCTCGCTCAAAAAAGAAAGAGCGATCCTGATGAAAATACATGCGCACACACATACATACATACATTTCAGTGGATAAAACTGGCCTTTCAAACAGTTTCCCATTATGTGGCTGGTGTGAAGCGCCATCAACATTTCAAACCTCATTGTCTCCTTTGTAACAAATCCCTGTAAATCTTCTACTTGCCTTTACTCATTTTCATCTGAAAAGCCTGTTTGGTTTGAATAGACTGCAATAAGCAGCCTCTGTACCTCTCTGGAATGTCAATTAAAATGCAGATTTCTCTTCTCTCTCTCTGATCCACAGAAGACTTGGGGAAAAACAGGCTAGTCCCAGGGAAAAGCGAATGAAAGAAGTTCAGACAATGTAAAAAGAGTGATACTGCCAGGCTGTTTTTCCAAATAAGCCTTCAGAATAAATGTTTAGAAGCGGATTCCTTTGAAGATTGCCGCGTGAAGGGGAGACGGGCGCTCCTTCTGCAATCAGACCCAGTGTCCTGTCACTTAATTGTGATACGGCTAATTTTCTGTAAGCTGGCAGCGGGCATTGATTGGCACTCGCATAGATTTGGCTGTACTCTAAACGCCTAGAAAGGATTCTGAGGTCAGAGTATTGATCTGTAAGGCAAGGGGTCTCTAGAAATTACAGCTTCTCTGGGGAGCGATAAACATCGCCCGCAGAACAATGGGGCTAGATCAAAATGAACACTTAGGCTTGAACGTAATTACCCCTTGCTCTAGAACAAGTACGACTTGTGTGTGCGTATGTCTTTTAAAAAAAATGGAGCTACAGCTTGAAGGAATTTGGTATGGCTCCCAACCCAAGCTGTTTTTCCCATGCTTGTCACTTTGGCAAAGACATTTGGGCAGGTATGTGACGAGGTGAAAATTGACTTGATGAGCGGGTGGCAAGGCGAGCCATCCATCACGGGAGGCTGACAACTCCTCCCCAGTACAGGGCTGCTAAGAGAGACAGAGTTCCCTTTCAAGGGGAAAAAATAAACACTACGTGCGGCTTTCACTGAGCTTAAGACTCCAGGAGAGATTATGCTATTGTAGTCAGGAAGCCAGGATTGTGAAGGCCAGAAGGCATGCTGGGACTGTGTTCCAAACATTGAAATAGAGGTACATAATTACCCCGGGTAGGAGGTCCCTCCCTATAAGATCATCTAGCAGCAACTTTGGCAAAGGAGATGGGGAAAGCATTTGCTTCTGTTGTTCTTGTTGTGTTTCTCGTCCTGAGAGCTATCTGCTTTGAGAGGGATGGGTGGCAATCCATACATGTGGGACTAATGTTGCCCTGGAAGTGATAATAGTGAGAGTTAATACATTCAAAGAGCTTTCTGCTTTAGTTATTCAAGAGTAAGGGGTATGTTGCTTCCGGTCCCTTATGAGTAGGGGATGACTTTGCCCGTTTACCTAAGCAGCTTTACTTGTGGCAAGGTGTGCTGAGCGATGCTCATTCCGCCTTCATTAAAAGCGCTGCTTTCTCCCCAGTTGAAGGAAAGTCCATTTCCCCCATTTTAATGTCTATTCGACAGTGTGTGTTTCCATTCAGATAGGGTTGCAATTAATTTTTACCCTCACTTTGCCTGTGAGAAGGCATCCTGTTGTCTTGTGGAGGTGGAAAAGGGTTTGTACAATAAAATTATTGAGTTTGCCTGTAGGAGCAAAACTAGTATACTCCAGGACCTCAGTATACAGCTATGTAAGTTGCATTGATTTAAACACTGCTATTGAAGCTGCCATGTCCTTTTCTGGTGCTATATTTCATCAGTTTCCTTAATATGCCATATGAGGTTGACTCAGTCTCATTTTCCGGCCTCAAATTAATGAGTGTCCATGCAATGAAAGAACTGTGCTTTGGAGGCTTTATTTAAGTAACTGCCACACTGGTAAAGGGTTAAAACTAAACTATAAAATCATGATGCTTATAAATCATGAACTTCTGAATGCAGCATCCAAGAGTGAGTGGTGTATTAGAAAATCTAGACTGACTTTGATTGTGTAAGGTGAAAATTGATGGTGCCATTTCGGAAGGTTTGTGTCAAATCTTGGATCTGAAGCATCTTAACTATAACTATGTTTTCCTGATAGGAAAGTAGTGCAGCCTGCATGTCATATTTTTGTAAGCAAAATGCTTTATGTGCATATCCTTCCCATATAGACTTGCAGTCTGTGAAGCAGGTTAGGTTGACTTGACATGGAGAGAGAAATCATCATGGCTAAACATCAACTGTTTGGATAAGGATTGGACAGATTCCAAACCTACACAGAATAGAAGAAGATTCTTCAGTTGTGGACATGTTCAAAATATAAGCATGTAGAGCAGATATGAGAGCAGGAATAGTAAAAGGAATCTAAGTTTCTTTTACAACTGATAGGTGCCTCTGAAGATCTGCTGCTGACCACATGATAGATGGGCATAAATATCACAGGCACAGAATTTATCCATCCCCCGATGCCTGGATGCTTTCTTAACTGAACAACCAAGTGTGCATATGTGTGTGTTGGAAGTGGGCATACAGTTATTACATTACTTCATGCAGGTGAATGGTGTTCCCATCCAAGCAAGCAGACTTCACAATAGCTGTTGCTTGGATGTATTTCAGGATAAGTACATTTCTCTGGTACTGTGCTTTATCAGAATAACGCTGCTTCTGCCCCTGTACACTCAAGCTGCCCTCTGTACCCATTTACCTAGGCACAAGTCCCACTGAACTCAGAGAAAACTCTCTGGAGCCGAGCTTTCAAAGCGCTTCACCTATATTGTCTCAAATAACCCTTAAAGTTCTCCTGTAAGTTAGGCCAGGATCATCATCTCCATATTACAGGTTGGGGACTGAGTGGATAGTGGCTTGCATAAGACCAAGAGTGAATGCTACATACGGAATGCAGTTTGGATGAAGGAACAAATTTACTTGCTCCTCTTCTGCCTCTCCTTTACTCCACTTATGCTATGTATGGCTATTTGTCACATCTTCTTTTCCTTGTCTTGCCCGGTTTAGGTTGTAAACCTTCTAGGCAGGGTCTCTAGTCCTTGTATGGTCTGCACAGAACCTAACGTATGACTGTTGAGCAATAATAGTTACAGACGTCAGTGAGACTAATCCAGAGTTCCCGATTTCAGGACTACTAACTGTATATACAAAAGTGCATTGCAGTCCACAAATCACATACTCCTGAACGTGCAGTCTTTTAATCACTTTCTCTAGAATAGAATGATCCAGAGTTAATTATTTGGAAGTTTGCAGATATAATTATGGGAAAGGGCACTTTGTTATATACTTCCAAACCAAGTAAGACTAGCTGTCCCTGAACTGAGCATGGGGTTGCCTTATCTTTATCTTGCATTGTCTGGATGCATGTACCTTGATAAAAAGAGCATGCTCTAATTGATTCTTGGCCTTCAGCCACACCAATCCATGGAAAGGATTTGTACATTGTAAAAACAGAATGTGGTAATTGTATAAAATGAAACATGATGGGTTTGCATATGTATACAATTACATTATTTTCTTAAAACAAATTTCATAGAGTCATTTGATTATAGTAGCTCCCTTAAGCAAAGGTCAGGCCTCCAGAAGTTCCTACACTGAAATGCATGCAGAAATCTTCATGTGTCATGGAGCCATGATTTTCCCATCTTCAGCTGGGAGACACTCTTCTAGTCTTTACTGCCCAGCTGCTGACACCTCCCCAGTCAAAAGAACCATTACTGCTGTGGTCATTTCCTTCATAGCCTGTCAATTTCCCAGGAAATCCTCATTTCCGATAGATGCAAAAGCAGAATTTCCATTTGTTAAAACTTGAAATAAAAAACCAGAATAAATATATAAGTAACACCCCTGCCCTCGGAACTATGCAGGTTTTCATAGAATGTTTAGTTCAATTATAATCTGTCAGTGACTTGCAAATTCAATAACATGGCCAACTTAGACACACTTACTCATTAGAAAACCCCACCAAATATAGTGGGATTTCTTTTCAAGTAAACATACATAGGATTGCTTTGTACAAATAGAATAAATATTTTCAGATGTTGGATATAGCTCTTCAAAGCTGAGAATAGGTTATGACTTTAAAATTGATGCTATGTTACAGAATATTGCAGAGTTATATTTGAACGACACTCTATCTCTTTTTAATTAATGCTTTAGAATTAAAGCTGTGTATTGTTGATCACTGTGTGGTAGAATATAATGTATGACTTTAACTTTTAGATTGAAAACTGGAATATCTTGCATAACTGCCTTGAAAAAAAAGCACAGTAAGCCAAAAATGTTCTTAGCATTTAAATTAGCTATGTAATTGCATGTTGCTGCTACTTAGCACTTATTAAATGTAAGCAATTAAAAGTACCAAGTAGATCTTACTTTTTATTTTGTTTGTTTTACAACATCTCTGGAGGCATTTCATTTTACAGACAGGGAACTAAGGCTGACAGAGAAGCTAACTTGTCTAAGCTCATGTAGTAGACTTGTTCAGAAATGAGGAATGGCACGCAGTACAGCTCTCCCTGGAGTGTATCAATTCAGGTTGTGGGTGCATAATTACACGTTCTACCATTTTAAAACAGCACCTCCTTTTAGGAGGAAGCACATTAGAGAAAAAGGCCAAGCTCAGGGCTGCTTCTTTGGAGGGCTGAGCAGGGAAACTGCCTTTTGTGTCAAATTCTGGGGGCAACCAATGAGTCCCTGAAGGTCGTGCTGCAGCAACAGGCTTATGTGGTCCATGCCAGTGTGGAGGGCACCTGGGAGCTGTGGCATTTGGTTTCTCCTTGGTGCAGCAGTACAGTCAGACTACAGGAGCACTGAGCTGAGAATGACTCACAGGGAAGGACCCTTTGGTTTGTACAAGGCAATCAGGCAATGGCTGTAGAGAAGAGGGAGGAGGAGGAGGAGGCTGGCCAGGGAGATGGAGAGATGGGAAGAAAAAGAGAATAAGGAGGTGGCCAGAGGGCCATCACTGGGAATGGAATGGAGCATGGAGGCAGCATGGAGGAGGAAGTCAGTGGGTACCAGAGAGGGAGATGTTGGTGAAGGCAGGAGCTGTGGGAGGAAGATGGTGGTGACGGTGGTGGCTGAGGTTGCTCCCAGGGCAGGCAAGAAGAAAGAGAGGGTGGCAACATGTCTGTCTGTTGTGGCCAAAAATGGGTAGCAAAATAGGTTGAGATAGTCCTGCTTGCCTGAAATTATTTTCAGCATCACTCTTGCTTTCTGCTTTATCAACTGTGCAAACAACACCTGCACTGAACTATTAAAGTCCAGTAGGGTCCCATATGTTATTTTTGCTGCTCTAAATTGGCTGTATAAGTCAAAATGGTAGGCCTTGAATATATGTGCCCAGATCCCGTGGGTCCTCATATAAGTTTTATAGCAAGAACGTACTTTAGTATTTGACAACTTTATCCATATTTCTTCAGCTTTAGATGATCACATTTTTAAAGTGAAGCTGAACCTTAACTATTGTTTAATCTACTGCATTCTCTGATAGACTGAAGCATTAATAAAAGTATCTCAGTAAATGCCAAGCCAGTTGTGCTCAGAATTTCCTTATATGTTGTCTTTTTTGCTTTCCCTTTTATCCTTCACATGGGCGTGCACTCCAGGTCCTAGCTGGCTTATTGCTTTTGCATCTAATGATGGTTTTGCCTTAGTGAAAAAGCAAAGGAACGCCCATTGTTTGTTGATCTTGCCACTTAATCCTCCCTATGCAAAACTTATCTTGATAATTAGGGTATTCTCTGGAACAGAATGCAATACAGAGATCTTCTCTAGGCAGGAGAAGCATTGGTGAAAACTGAGTGCCCCAGATTGTGCCAGCAGAAACACATTTTCTTAAGAAAAAGCCACCATGGGATAAAGCCTTCTATGACCAAAGGAAACCCTTTACTTTGGGTCTTAACAAACATTGGAAGACTGGATTTGCATGAATTGATGATGAGAATGGATATGTGCTTTGGGAGGCTTTAAAACTGCAATGGATTCACAGAACGTCTTTCTCCATTTCCCTCAGGAGAATCCACGGCAACTGGAAGCAGGAAGGTACTTATTAAGGTTTAAGGTGCCGCTTTCAGTCCATGCTTGCCTAGAAGAGCTCAGATGGGATTAAAGTCCACATGGAGGTATGGAAGAGGATCAGGGACTAGCACTGAGAAGATGATCTGTTGGGATTCATGTTGCCTTATCTGCCTGGTGTTGATCACCATGGCTGGATTTTCAATGGCTCGGCCATCATACAATTTAGTAGGTGAAGGAACTACTTCAAAACCTGTAGGTAAGTTACAGTTTTTGTTCAGTTTTCTTTTTAACAGAATCTGAAATTTTGAAGGAAGTTAAAGCACTGCATAAATAACTATGTACAGCCACCACATTTTCTGCAAGAGAAAACATATTTTTGTGAAATGTATGTTGTTACCATTGATGTTGCTCTAATAGTTGTAAGAAAGAGATGATAATTGTAAGTATATCCAAGTGTACACCTAGGGTAGTAGACCCAGTTATGGGCATAGTATAAGATGATGTAACAGCCCGAGATGAAGCAGTGTACAACTGCTAAGAAATTTTCGATTGTTTGATATAACTCCCCAAAGGCCAGTATCTGCAATGACTACTGCATGTCATTGCTTTCAAACATGCAACTACAGGCTTCCAATTTTTAAAAAAGCTCAGCCATGTAATAAGGAGACATGTACAGTTTTGGAAACCAGAGAGCTTGATTATTAGTTCAACAACTTAAGCTTACAAATCAAGTATTTTGTTTGATCTAAGCTTTGATTTCTGGAAGTTCTTCTTTATATGCTCAACCTTAAACCAGGAGATCAGTAACACTAAAATAAAGGTTATCTGGTGCTCACACTGGGGTATCTACCTTCAAACAAAGCCAAGCTTTTCATCTCTGTCATTTTTGAAGAAGAATATGGGGTTTCTAAACCATCATGATTAAGAGTTATTTGTTGAACTTCCCACACTATTTCATATCAATGCCTTTTTTGTATGAAAACTGCTTTTCTTCTTTAGGAAAAAATCAATTTAGTTTTGGTCATTTGTTCATATTATACTTGGCTGCAGTTAGTTTATTTGAAAGTGCACAGCTCAAAATGGCCACAAAAATTCCATTTTAATACCACTCATAGTTAAAGTGGAGTGAATTTTAGCTGTCTTGTGAGCCAAATGCAGCCCACATAATAATAATATGTCAGTTTATTTGACAGAGCAATGTCATTTTACTGGACTTTTAGCTTTCAATGTAGTAGAATCTCTTTCTGTTCATTCCTTTCCTGAGCATTATATCTGCACATCACCCTTCCTAATCCTGAAGAATTTGTTCTTGGTTTCCTATTCTGGTGTCACAAAGCCATGAAGGTGTCATGCCAAGATTTATTGTGACCAGCTTACTAATTTATGCCTGCTCACTTAAATACCCACTACCTTAAAAGAAAGCAATGTTGTGCTTTATGTGAAGAATGTGATAGTGCTGTGGAGGTTTGCTGGTGCTGCCACCAGCATTTGGGAAGCTGCCTCCAAACCCCGCGAATACTGAGTAGATGGCTTTCTTTTTGCACCATAGAGCAGGTGTGTTGCAAACACAGGACAGAAAGGAAGGCAGTCCTTGTCGGATTACAAAATGGGCCACACTTGTCCCATGGGTTGCAAATGATCTTTCTTTCTGTACTTACTATTTGGTTCCTGCTAGTTTCCTAGCCTGTCTCCCTTACTGTTTCAAAGCCAACAACCTTGCAGTGTGTTCAGTATAAGGGTATGCTAAAATCCAAGCAAAATCTGCAAGCCTGTTCATGCCAAAGAAAACATGGAGTACTGACAGTGCTTTATATTGCTCTAATGCTTTGTATAAATGAGGGGGCTTTTTTTACGGTCATGATGATTTTGAGCTGACATTTTGAGCTGATGTTTATTTAGGGACACATGCTGATTCCCAAGTTCCTCAGATGACAGTGTTTACGGAATGTTAAATGTTTTTTATTACATAGTATGTATTGTAAGAAAGATTTTTTATTTATTTATTGTTCTCCCCAGTATACAGTTCTCTCCCCTGGTGCTCTCCTGCCACTTTCCATGTCTCACAGTAAGGGGGCTAGTGAGTGTTAATATAGTTTTAGTTATTTTGTACCATAACAAGGTAACACTTGAATATTAACTGAACTGTCAAAACCATCTTGTCAGGATAATGCTTGTGAAACATGTCTTCTCCCAGATGCTTGGTTCAGCAGTTCTGGCCTCTGTATTTCATAGGATAACATGAATTGTGCTTTTCTACCCATGCTTGACTGACTTTTTTTTGCTTACTCATTTGTATATAAAATTAAGCTTTCCCAGATGCGTAGAATGCATTCTCAGAGTTACTTACACTGAAGATTGTGTTGAATTATGCATTTCCAGGGAGGGAGGAAAAACAAGCATTAATGAAACATAGTGATAGTGCAATCTGCATTCAGTTGAGATGACAGAGAAGAGGTTCATGAGGGAGAACACTGGTTTGTGTAGTTGCTCTGTAACTCCACTTTTCAGCCACAACAGTCTTCCAAAACAATGTGCAAAGATTACTAAGAGGATCGTCCCTGCCCTTGGGCGTATGATCTAAAAGGCCAGATGGTAAAGGAGAAGGGATTGTGAGAGACTGGAGGGGGGGAGTGAGCACAACTGAGGCACCCGTTCTTAGTTACAAAGCATGAAATGAATATGAAATTAATGTAATAAGACGTTAAAAGCGGTAGTTCCTCATTACAATTCTGAGTCATTCACCTGCCTCTTGCTTGGGAACATAGGAAACTGCATTATGAGGCATCCGACCAGTGGCCCATCTGGTCCAGCATGGTGCAGTCTGACTTGCAGTGGCTCTCCAGGATTTCAGACGCAGCCTTTCCCAGCTGTGTGCGGAAATTCAAGAATCTTGCGCACACAAACATGTGCTCTGCCAGTGATCTATGGCTGCCAGTGATCTATCTTTCCTAGGGATACCTGCGGCTTGCTGCCTCAGAAATGTGTTAAAACTCCAGATCCTGCTGCTTTTTAGGGCAGCAGAATGTATAGTGGGACCTCATTTCTGTTCCCCACATCTCTTCATGTAGGGAGCGGTACAGTGTACTTAATTACTGTGCTGTACGTTTTCCCACCAGTGGCAGAAAAGAATGTAGACTAGAATAACAGAGGAAAAAGAACAACGGAACTCATATGACATTTGTGGGGTGGGAGGAAGGTATCTGGCAGTGTTACAATACCTTTTGGGATGGGGGCATTTGGTGGGCAGGTTATGAGGCAGTTACTTGGTAATTGGGGAGAAAAGCAGCCTCCTTCAATCTAGATTCACGGAATTCACCAAGTGTCCATGATTTTTGCTGCAACCCCAAAGGCTAGCAGCCTGCTACATATGCCTTTTAAAGAAACTTCAGGGTCTTCTTCCCGTCTTTGCTTGCTTGTTCTTTTTTTGAAAGGTACCATGGCATTCTGGACATATACTGTGATTTGCTGTAGGACTCTTCCCGAGTTGATTCTGAAAATCCCAGTCATTGGCTCAAAGTTGCAAACAGTTTTGTACAGCACAACGCAGAACATTGCAAGGAAAAAGCCATTTCTAGGGTTGCTACAGTAGTTTTAGGGAAAGTTTATTTCCTAATTAGCCCTTTAAAGAGGGTTTGCTTTAAAGTTTTAAATCACCTTGCCTCTGGAATGGATATCCACTTTACAGAATCTGGATCTTATCGGGATATGGCATTATTGGAAGGGGAAAAAAAAACATTTTTTCCCCTGAGGCAGAAGTTTTGTTTACATGCATGAAATAGTGTCAGATGTGAGAACACTGAGAAATGACTAGCCAAGAGAAAACAGGCTTATAAAGCTAATGACATAGTGAGAGCTTTTATGTGGTAGAAAAGATGGAGACATATGAGATTATGATGTTTTGTGAAAAGTGATTTTTAATAAGCTGCCTTTGCAAATATTACTTTTTCATTTTAGTATCAGTGCTCACTTTACTTTTCAAAGGTACATACTGCAGAAACATATTATCTTCTCTGTGGAGGCTGAAAGACCCCTCTGCATTCACCTAAACCTTATTAGTTCAATCAAGATTAGGATTTAAGGCCTGGTGTGACTTTTATTTGGTTATTAAGGCATACATGGATATGTCAGTTTCAAAATACCATGGGTAGCCCAGTCAAGAATCCAAGGAACTGGAGTTTTGGCACTAGCTGTCAAAACTGCATGCTCCCATAAAAGGAGGTGACTTCCACTTTTCCAAGAACAAGGGTCTAAGGAAAGTGTGAGGAACCTGGCAAGAGTAAGGCTCAAAGTCCCCAGGAAGATTTTGCCACGAAGGCTGTGATCTACTGGTCACTGCATCTGTGACCAAAGATCATTTGGTTTCTCTTGACAGTTAGCCTTTTAACAGCTGTTTTTGCACCTTCTCTGGGTCAATGACATGGACATCACCCAAGTGAGGCATGCTATTTCAGACCCATATTGATGCTCACCCATGCACTTGCTTAAGTCTGACTAAAATCTTAATTTTTAAAAATGCACAAAAAGTTGCACACATTTCTTATGTTAAACTTTTTTAAAGGATGACAAGCCAACGAAACCTTCTTTAATGCCTTGGTCAGTTTGAAGGGGCTGTCAGTGCCTGTCAACTCACAGACTGAGAAAAACGATCTCTGAAAAAAAAATGAGGGAAGGAGGGAAAAAAGCTGTGCTAAAAGGAGAGGAGGACTGATAAGATGGGTCCTGCTGTTCAATCCCATGGGAAGAATGAGGGAGAAGGAGACAAAACAAGCCACAGTGAACCTGATTGTCTGTTGGATGCACCAGGGTTTTTTGAAGAACCCACAGTGAGTTGTGATATGCAAACTCACTATGTTCAAATAGGTTTATTTCTGAGAAAGCATGCAGTGGTTTTCTGCCCAAAAGGGTAGAATTTAAATCAGATTGAATGGGAGCAAACCTCATCAAATACATTGACATTCTTTGAAGATTATTCTTTTTTGAAGAAGAAATTTTTGAAAATGCAAAGAAATAGTATGTTGCTTTGTATTTTAAAAGTGACTTTCAATTAATATTATTGATGTATCATTTAGATATATTAATACTGAACTCTTAATATAGCATCTTAATTAACTGACGGGGCAGTTCTGTGTCTTTCTTCCACTGTCTGAATCACAAGAATCTTTGGAGCCCCAGTTTCAGGATCATACCTTGTTGGAGCTGGAACTCTGAGGGCTGAGTGTCCCCCCCCCCCCCCCCCCCTTGCAGCCATGTGGAAAGAACCTGCAGAGGTTGCCCTTGCTGAGTTTGCTCCTGGGTTTCAGCGGAGGAAAAAAAGGGATGAGTTGGGGATGGATGAGAAGGTGAGGAGGGTGGGGCTGTGGAGCTGTGCCGATTCCCATCAGGGCCCTGGTCCTTAGTGCCCCAGCACTAAATCTCGGCAGTCAAAAAACGAGAGCCCAGTCATCAGAGACTACTGTTATGTCAATAATGGATTGCAGTGCATGTTGGCATATTTTTTGTTTCAAGCGTGCCATTGCCTCTTGTAATATTAAGTATACTGCAAGGTCAGGCCCACAAGAAAAGCCATGCTGGATCAGACCAGAGAACTGTCTAGTCCAGCATTCTCTTTCCACAGGGGCTAGTCAGATGCATATGGGATGCCTATAAGCAGAAAACGGGTGCATTAGCACCCTTCTTTCCATATTCTCTAGCAACTGGTATTACTGGAGGTAATATATGGCTGCTATGATTGCTGGCTGCTGATCCTCGCATCCTCCTTGAATCTGTCTCATCCCTTTTTAAAACTAGCCAAGTTGGCAGCTACCTTGTGGCAGCAAATGTTGCAACTTTTCCTCATGGGGAGTTGCTCAAGCTTGCTGAAGCCTCTGGTTGCCCTTTTTGGGGCCTTTCAATCTTAGTCTTACAGTCATCATGCCATTCTTTTGTAAGGTGGTACAAAGTAGCATGACTCATTCCAGAGCGAGGTTGCATATTGTTAAGAATTTCTGTGATCACTCTTCCTCCTTCCCTTGCTCTTTCTCTTAGTTGCAGCTATTGTTAGAATCTCAAGAATTTGATTTTATCTGATCTAGGTTTCACTTTTAAATAGCCAATTGCTTGTTCACCTGTGGTAAGTTAAATGTCCTCTAGGTGACAAATCATGAAACATTCTGCATTTTCTAAGTTGAACAATTATGTTCAATTGTCAAAATGTTTGCAATGGATAAAAACAAATTCCGTTGTGGTTTTTCCTGTTTTTACAAGCTGCCCACAATTGAAGCTTGAAGATCTGCTAGCAGATGGGAATTTGACAGGTAGATTGTTGTGTGCTCTTTGTGTTCTCTTTTGAAGGTTTGTGTTCTCTTTTCCTTACCAGACCCTGAATTTTAATCAAATTCAACATTGTTACCCTCATGTTGAATGTACATCACTGAATGTAGGGGATTTTTATTGGGCTTGAAGGAAAATAATTATCCACAGATCAAACCCTGACTTTTTAGCCAGTGATGCTCCCCATGGAAGACTCCTAAAAACAGTATATAGGGAAGCAAACCAACCACCCTGAACAATCCTGCCTTAAATTTGAGCATTGACTGGACATTATAGAAGATAACATCTTTTTTGCCTGCCAACAGTATCTGGGCATCCAAAATTTTCCCAAGCCTTCATATTTGCATTAAATCCAACTGTGGCAATTCTCTGTCAATACAGAGAATTGACAATGTAGTCAGGATGTGTACTTTTCCTCGCACTGTACACATTCCTACACATGCATTTTGTCAATAGAAAGTTGCATAGTTGTAGACCTTAGGCTTAGGTGGAGTGTTACAATTTGCCAGCAGGAAGGACAGAATAGATGGCAAGAGGTTACATTTCCTTGTCACTTTTCACATCTAAAAGAATTTGTCTGAATGCATATTTTTGAACATATGGAAAATGTTACTTTCTGGGACATGGTAAATACTGATTGGACCTCCTGGGTTTGTATCTGTGTTAGAGGAAATCACCTTATGGTGACTCTTTCTTATTAAAAATGAAAGGCAAAGTATTCAGCTGCCGGCTGCCTTGTATAATGTTTTGCTGTCTTTTGTTAGTTTTAAGCAATAGTTATCTATACTAATTCTGCATACTGGATGTGGAGGTGCTGTGTCTCCAAAATGGCTTTTAAACCTGATCTAAATTTCTGTCATGCAGAGAATCCTAATGAAGTCAACTCTTAATGATGGGTGGTTTGACTGCACACACAGGTTGAAAAGCAACTTGGTTGAACTGAATAATTAGTTTAGACATATATTTGATAAATAGCAAGCTCACTTGTGACCTTCTCTCACCCATGTTGTCTGTTGGGAAACCTGCTGGGCTAGTTAATTTGGTTTCTTCTTGGCATTTAACTCCCTTATCCCTTTCAACTGATGTTCAGACAAGCTGCCCTTAGGTTTTTAAACAACACAATCACTATGTTAAAATGTCCTTTGTTTCTTAGCGTCATTTAACATCTTTCCAAAGAACAAATTAAGCTCTTAAAACTTGGAGCTAAATTGAGCATTTCCTGTGTTTTGGAGGGAGGGAGTGGCTTGAAACTCCGTAAACTGAAGCATCCAGGTGGTCATAGGTCATGATCCAGTGCATCTTCTCTCATCTCATGGTGATGCTGGTGGATGCTAGAGATATGCACAAGAGCAAAGCATGCAGACAGCTGCATTTAGGAAGTGAGAGCAAATAGTCTTCACAGCCAGATTTTCTGGAAAGATGGATAGTTTTATACTGAAATTAAGGTTTTTTTGTGGAATGCCACTGCATTTTTCAAACAAGACTTGGGATATTAAATTTTGAGTAGTTAAGATTCTGAACTCCAATATTATGTAACAGTCAGGAAGTTAGTTTCGCTTGCTCCTTTCCCTGTATATAGTTGTGTAGTTATGGGTCTGTCTTCCCTGAGAAAATCCTCTGGCACCATCCCTATAATCTGCTTCGTATCAGGCAAGGACCTTCCTGTTCACCCAGGCATTTAAAATAACAATCAAATCTGGTTTTCTCCATTTTAAAATCCATGTTTTTAACTTTGGGATTGCTGGGAGGTTCCCCCCCCCCGACCTTTTTCGGCATTTTATGTTGCCTTTGATTTTAAGATTCCATGTTCTGATTTGTTGTAAAAATCAATGATGTTTTTATGTTCCTATATTGCGTGCTACATACATAACAAATGTGGCAAAGTAATAAATAAAACAAGTTTATACAAACAAATGCAGTAAATAAATAAATATTCTGAATAAAGGTTTATTTCAATGCAGCCTCTTTACAGCATATGTTTTGTCTGCATTGCCAAGTATCTCCAGGTGGGGTTGGAGAAAACCTTTGTCTGAAACCCCAGACAGCTGTTTCTAGTCAGTATTTTTTTAAATTAGAAGTATGTCTATTTTACCTGTCATGCAAAACATATCCACATGGTGTGCAGGCATAAAACCATAATAAAAGTACAACGCCATTAAAACATTTCACTGGCCTTGCCAGTATAGCTATTGGTCAAAAATGCTGGAGGGTATTGGGTTCAGAAAAGTTGGCATATTGAATACTGTGATAACTGGTGGTTTGGTTCAGTGTAAGGCAGCTTTCTATGCTCCTCTGATTAGGGAAAGTTGCTTTTAATGAAGGAGCAGCCCAGAGCCAGGCCTTCAACTTCCTTATTTATTTTCTTCTATTCTCCCAAAAGCTGAAGCTCTGTCGGTATTTTGCAACAGCAGTCTTCCTTGGCAGTCATGGATGAAAGCCAGAACAAAAGGTGACCCATCCCATGGGCCTAGTCATTAGTCAAAAGCAGATTTCTATATAAGGTTGACTACCTGAGATGATCAAAAGTTGCTAAATGGGAGAACAAACCTGTCTGGGAATGTGGAAGTAAATATGTCTCCATATGGCAACAGCACAAGCTGCTTATACAGTGTAGCCAGTTTGATGTAGTGGCTTGAATGTTGGGCTAGGATTCAGGAGATCCTAGTTCTAATTCCCACTAGTCAGCTCAGTCTAACTTTCCAGTTACTTTGGGCCACACTCTGTTTCTTAGCCTAACCTGTCTCATAGATACAGTGAGGATAAAATGAAGATGAGGAGGACCGTGGGTTCTTTGCATGAGGAAAAAGGACAGGATATAAAGGTAGTAACAACAACAACATGGGTATTTCTTAATTTAAAATAAAAATCTTGTAGTCTGAGACTTCCAGTTATGCTTCAGGCTTATGAAATGTTTACAGGCAAATTTAAGCTACAAACATGGGAAGTTGATCATGGAAATACAAACAGGTTCACAACTCTGAGAGAACTCATAGTTACCCAAAACAGATGAGGCAATAACCAGTTAAATTGTTCCAGTAATAAGTGCAACATAAGACTCTTTTTATACTCAGCCTTCTAACTTTACCAGAAATGTTTTTATCTCCTGCATTTAGTGTGTCATTTAACTTCAAAAATGTAGCATTTGCTTAAAATAAATATTTCGAAATATGTTTATAGAGAAAATGCTTGTGCAATTTAAGTATTGTTAATAGAACAAAATATCTGGGGATCTGCTGCACTGAAACTGTTAGGACGGCAGGAAAAAAAATTCTTGCTTCCTGATTTTGAAATGATTCCAGAACACTGTTTATGGACTTGGACACAAAAAGCTGTCCGAATTGTCCTTGAAAACAACTCAGGGGACTTAAATTGGAGTTAGTGAAAGTTTCAAGATAGTGTGATTAGTGTCACAGCCCTATGCATTCACGCTCGACAGTACAATCCAGTTAATCCAATGGACAGTGTTCAACACTGCTGGTCTACTAGAGTGACCAACATGTAGCGAGACCTCCCAATGGGAGGTTTCCCAAACAATCAAAACTATCCAAAATGTTAGAGTCTGAGTGGGTGCAGATCAGTGGAGCTTGTGGAAGAGAGTTCTGCAAATAGCCAATTGAAGAATTGAGAATTTCTGCTTAGTTCTGGGCTTCTTTAGGAAACAACACCCCCCTGTTGCTCAAGAAGTGTGGAGATGGGGTGGGCCTGTTGGGGAGTCCTCAGTGAGGTTTACCTCTGAGTAAACATGCATAGGATTCCCCTTTGAATTTCAAACCACTTTTTTCCAAATCTGAAGAAGAAGGGTGGGCATTATTGAATCATTATGTTGCCAGTTCCTTTGAATAACTAGGCTGGCAATTATTAAATGTAAATCAGGCAGACCCATTGTTGTATTATTAATTTTATACTTTGTATTATACCCACCTGTGCCATGCCTCTTATTGGCTTATTAACTGGCATATTACTATTATAGGGGTAGAAAGTGTGGATCCAGTAAGGATTCAAATCACATCACTGCCCCGAAATCCCTGTGGTCCATTTAAAACCTGCTTCCCATCCAGGCCATTGCAGAGTCTGATCAGCACATCCATCTGCTGCTGCCATTCCTAGTTTGGTTTCTGATTCAGAATATAAATCAGTTTTGAAAAGCTCCATTCTGTATAAACTGTTTTAATTGTGCATGAACGCACTTTCAGTGAGGGTCTAGTGTCTTAGCAGAGCAGACCAGAGTAATGAAGATGCAAACCATTCTCTGGGGTTGAAAAGAGTCACAGCCATGAATCCAGGTGTCACTGAATTATCTTTGAACAAAACAGTTTAGAGTCTATAGTAATGCCTCTGTAATTTAACTTTATGATTCTTGTCGGGTTTGGTGAGTTTGTGTGTGTCTAATTTAACCTTTATAAGCCTGTTAGTTACAGAGGGTATTTTTTGTGTGCAACTTTGGAACAGATGTCTCACGAACTGCCTGCTAGTAGGTCAGCTGACCCAAACTCTGTCCAGTTCAGTGGAGGGTCTCTGGAGAAAAATGGTGCCCCATCTAGGAGGCAAATCTTACCAGCATAGTTATGCAACAGTAATAGGAATAAGTATGGAAAATGGTTCTGAGCCTGGTGAAGCAGAAGTGGCCAACAAATACCACCCAACTGCAGTATATGACAATAGAGAACAAGTCCTTGCCTTGGGCTGCTTTTGATCGCATGAAGATAGCCTAGTGTCATAATGTGAGTAAAAAACAACTATGCATTTTTCTTTTGCTTTGTTTTTACTGGAATTGGATGTACCACTTAAAACTATTGGGTGGAATTCTGTTTTTCTAGATCAAGTATTGAGTTTTCCATACATGTTCTTGCCTTCCATTAGCAAAGATCCATTCAACATTAGCATAGTTCTATAATGTAACTCTGCTACTGTTGCATCCAGTGCTTGCCTTGCAGTGAGGCCTGTGTACTAGTTATAATTCAGAAGCAAGTTTATTGCTAGTAGATTTATGTATATTGGATTAACATTAGTGTCCTATGCTGCTGTGGAGTCAGCACCTACTTAATTGCGTTTTAGAATTGGATAGTTTCATTTGCAGCTACAGAGCACTTTCTTGTTCTTTGAAAGAACGTGAGCTATGTCGATTGATTTCTGCCCTTAGGAAAATGTAGGTCAACAATCAAAGTTCATATTTCACCTTTTAATATTCAGAATGAAATAAATGGTAGGAAAAAACAGATAGTAGTTGGGCAGCTAAAACTAAGTGAGTGTAGCATTTCCTAACTGCTTAGGAAAGTTTCTCCAAACTGGTATATTCCAGATGTTTTGGACTGCAGCTCCCATCAGCCCAGTTATTATGGTCAACAGTCATGGATTATGGTAGTCCAAAATATCCAGAAAAGATCAGGCTGAAGCATGCTGACCAAAGCTTAGCTCTTAGAAAAGAGACTAATAAATATTTATTGTTTAGTTATTTAAGAAAACTCTTCCCTGATTTTCAGTATAAAAATAACCCCAAAATGAGATACTAGCAGTAAAGCATAGCACCCTCCCCCCCCACCCCCCAAATCAACGTGGGAGAACAGTAACAGATAAATAGTTTGATGCAGCAAAAGAAAAGAGAGGACAATTCAATCAAAAGCTCAGGAAAACAAGTGAGACTTTAGCTGAAGCTTCTGAAATTTGGTGCTACTGGCATGTGGGTGGGGAAAGAGTTGCCAGTATGGGGAATACCAGTGTGTCTCAAACTCCAAGCAAATGAGGAACTGTCAAGAGAGCATCCCCACGTAGGATCCGCGTCTTTGCAACCTTGCTGGTCCAGGTTGGGACTACAGTGAGGACAAGGGGTGAAATCTTTCCTTTTCACCTTTCTCCACCAAGACACTTGATCTATACTGGGGCTCCTTTCCTGCTATTTATTCTAAGATGCTTCCAGATGAGGCCTTTTCCCCATGGTCTCCCTGCCTCTTTCACAGAATTTTATGGAGTGGGGAGGAAGAGACCAAACAATGGCATCTTAAGTGCATAAATTTCCCCACCACTTCCTCCATTTCTTTTTTACCAGAAAAAATGCCATTAAGCAAGAAAAGATAGAATAGTTGCACAATCCCTTGTAACTAGTGTTAGAAGTTCTTTCTGTAGAGCAGCCATCCAACCCATGTATATAATTGCTAATTTTGAGAACAGTTTTATAGTGAGTTCAGTCCTAAGCTGGTGCTTGTCACCATATCATATGGCATAATGTGTATTCTTTTCTCTGTCCTGAGTTTTCTGCCAATCTCTTGCATTGGATGAAACTGCATTCCTGTATTCTGAATTAAGGAGAACAGCTTCTTTCCTCCACTTTCTTTCCACACAGTGTGAAATGTTATAAACCCCTATAATGTCAGTCTTCCTTCCCAAGACTTAAAGGCCATGGTGACAGCCTGCCAGCACAGTGTGCCCATTGCTCCCTCTCGGTGCCCACCAGACTCTCTGTCCCTCCTGATTTTTATTTGGTTTCTTAAGATTATTTTAATTATTGTTGTTAAAGCAATGCTGTAAAGCCAAGTGCAGCCTCAGCACAATCTTTATTGTGATTTGAAACTCAGACCCCAAGTCAGCCCTTTAATTAGATACTTGGGCAAGTTTCTTTTCTTTTAATCTCACCAGAAAATGTGTCTTTTGAGAGCAGCCATATCCAGCATGAATTGGCCAAGTGCTCCCACGACAGCCATTTTGAATGAGCACCCTTGACACTTTCCGAAAATTCCCATTGTGCCCACCCTCCAAAACTTTTGGGGGGTTATCCCAGTCTTACCTGTAGCTGTGCCTGTTTTAGATAGCAAGACATGTGCCAGAACAGTGATACACTGTGGTACAAAGCTCAGGAGTGCTCACCCAGGCAGAGTAACCAGTCCATTGATTCCAAAGGAGCCATTTTCCATTTCTGAAAAATGAGCTGTCAGTGCCATTTTTAAGGTGTGCTATTATTTGAGCCAGTTTTTTGTTTTTGTTTTGTTTTTTGCCTGAGTTACACATTATTGTTTTCCCCTTCTGAAAACATCACAGCACTGAGTTTAGAAGGTTCGCTTGGCTGGAATGAAACTACATGAAGCAGAAACATGGTTTGCCTTTTCAAAATAAAACTGTTAACAGAACAGGAGACTTCTAGTTCTAATTTTTGAATTTCCAGATTTAGAAGGTCTCCTATAAAAGGGAGGAAATTTTGCTCTTAGAGTTAGATCTAACTCAATATACAAGTTGTGTGACAGCTTTGTTCCCAGGCTCTCCCCCCACCCCATTGTACAAACAAAATATCTTGCATTTATCACACTTTCCTGCTTGTATATTATAATTAAGGTTCCCAGCATATGAGTCAAAGAGTTCAAACCAGCCAAATTCCATTCCTTTGTATTTTTCTGCTACTGAAGTATTTTTTAAATTATTATTTAGAAGGGGTGGGGGAAGCCTCACTGCCTCTTGTAGCCTTGGCAGAAAAGAACTTTTATCGTCCAAGAGGATGTTTATGATGGGTTTACTGAATATTCCTCAGCACAGCTGGAAAAGTTGATAGTTGCACAGAAAGTCCTACATATGGACCATGTGGTTTTGATGCTTGTATCATTCTTTATTTATACTGAAACTATTTTAGTGGATTGGTATACATAGTATTAGTGTAAAAAAGGGAGATCTGATGGCTCTTTTGTGATTCAATTTAAGCTGGTAGAATCCATCAATACAATACACATGTGTATTTATGTTTGCATGGGGAAAGCTAGGTCAGAGATATGGAATGTTTTGCTTTCCAGATGTTTTAGGTCACTACTTCCATGATGCCTTGTCATCAATGTTACTGGTTTGAACTGATTATAATGGTAATCCAAAAGTATCTGGAGGGGCCACACATTTCCCATCTGTTCTGGGCTCCTGTTTCCCACAATCCAGTTCAGCCTTCTCCAGCCTGTCACTGTCCAAATGTTTTGTCTGTAGTTCACATTCTCCCTGAGAATATTGGCCATGGTGTCTGGAGTGAGGGTATATGGTCCAAATCACCTGGTGGGCACTGATTTGGGAAAGACTACTTTAGCTTGTCTTGCAATGATCTGGCTCATTCCTACCTGTATGTTCTGGTTCCTTTCCTCTTGACTGGATTCCATCTTATACCATCATGTCACCTGCTGATAGGACAGGTAACGGTATGGAAGCAGCAAGAGAACTGCTAGAATAGAAGCTGGAATGGACTCTAAGCCTAGTTAACAGAATGAGCTGTAGGCTGGCAGAGAAATGGATTGACAGCTTACATGGGTCTTCCCTGTGATCATGTTCTTACTTTTTGACTTCACCATGGTTTAACCTGCTCTGTCGCAGGAAAGCCAGGTTTTGCATTTCCCAGTTTAAGGTCATAAGACAAGCCATGCAGAGTTAGAACAAGGGTCCATTGAGTCCAGCATTCTGTTTACAGAATAGTCACTCAACTGCCCTCAGGATGTATGTACAGCAGCAGCAGCAGCAGCAGCAGCAGCTGTTTTAGGGAATTCTTGTACAGAAAGGTGTACAACTTTCATTTCCCCCCAGATACTAGAACAAAGCAGGAAACTGTTGCCTCCCTCAGTACTTAAGCCTACAACTCCAGTGATTTGTCCCCTGAGTAATAGATGTTTTAGCCCTGAGTAAAGGGGAAAAAACTGCAGATAGAAAAAGAAGGCACCATTACACTAATAGAAAAGCTAGTGGCATGTACAAAATATGCATTGGCATATTGTATTCCTTTTATATGCATCCAGAGTTATGTGTGTTGTTGTACTTGTCACTCAGCTACAGCTCAAAGTGAAGGGCTGTGCTGGTCACAAATCCCTCTTATGGTTGAGGCAGTTCATATGTGTCCAAGAGATGGAAGAGCAAAAATGAGTTGCACTTCTGTTTTGAAATCCTGTCTTGAAATGTGAGATCTGGGAGTGAATCCAGCTGCCATTTAGCAAGTGGCAACTTAGCACAGTGTGCACATAAGGACTTAGTAAGCTAGCTATCTTGAATGGCTTGTCAAATGGTGAGGAAAACTTTACCACATATCTGTATCTGATCAAAAATCTGGAGGTTTAAGTGAGTGCTAGTATTCTTCATGCCACTTGGCTGGATGTTACAGTTGACCAAGTAGTAGAAATGCAGAGCAAAGAGGAACAGGTGGTTTGCTTGTATTTTCACCTTGTTTCTTTGTCATAACTTCAACCAGCTTGAATGATGTGGCAAGGTTGGCTGGTCAACCTACAAGTGGCAGCTTATGGAAGAAAGGGCTTGGTTCTTTGCCTGGCACTGAGGACCAAGGTGTCTTGCTTGCTTTACTGTTAAACTTTGTACATGGGAAGTAGTCCTGGGGAAGCAGGCACCATGCTGCTTCCCCAGGACTACACAATATGACTTGTGGGGAATCCTGTGTACTGAAACACCCTCATCATGTAAGCTTGGGCATGGAGGTTCCACTGAAGCACAGAACTTACTTTCTCCAACCCACAATCAATGGGAACAATGACTGTGAACACAAATGCAGGAGCTGGCCTTTTCCTTTACCTTTTTGGTGCTAAATCTCATGTAAGCATAAAACATATTTACTGGCTTGGCCCAGGGCAATGGGTTGATTCTGCAGAGCCATTTCATTTCCATGTTGGCTGGGACTCCTAAGCACTAAAACCTGTAGGACTTTTCACATGAAAGAATTGGACAGAATAATGCTGCAGTATCTTACCTGTTCTCCTTTTGCTTTTCGGCACACCATCAAAAAACGCTGGGAGAATGTTTATAGGCAAGTATTATAAAAAGTGACACTCTTTAAGTATCTCTAGATTTGAACTCAGAAAAACACTGATTTACCTGAAATATTTCTATATTTCCCAACATCAGTTATTTATGTCTTTTCTCTTCTTGACATTTAATCTTTATCACGATGTTCTCCACAAGAAAGTTGTTCCCTCTATTTTTGAGCTATTAGTGTCACAACTTATATTGAATAGTACCATCTACACACAAGAGGGAGGCATCAGTTGGCTTGGGAGAGCCCAAAGGCTTGCAGATATAGAAATAATCTTTGCAGGGGGAGGGGGGAGGAACTTAGTGAGAGGACAGTTGGTCAAAGAGGAGTGAGCACACTTGGTGGCCATGAGGTGCTGAATGGAGCTGTTCTTGTTCTGCCTCAGGTTCCACTTGTGTATTAAAGTGTGGATTAATCTGCACTATATAAATCTCAGAGGACCTCTTCTTGTCTATTTAGGTTCTTTAGCCATTTATTTCTGAACTCTGTTTAAATTTGACCCTTGACTTCTTTTTGAAGAATCCAGTGGACATTTACAGACAAAACAAAATGTAATACAACACAACAGCTTGTCTTGGCATAAAGTGCTGTCAGAATAATAAATGGCGGCAACCTATCCAGGAAAGTGGGAATAAGCACTGAGCTTGAGCCTCCTTCTCCCCTTCTTCCCCTTTTCACACACTTGCTTTGTTTTGTTCTGCAGTGCCCATCTTTTAAAGCTGTAGTCTTCTCTAGGTCTAAAATGGGGAACAGTGATTTAATACTTTACTAACCAGAATCTTAAACCATGGTTTGACCTAGTTAGTAAACTAGCATTAAATCTCAGTTTGCTATTTCAGGTATTATGGTTAAATTAACCATAATACAGGGTATTATGGTTAAAAGAAATTGGAGAAAGAGAGAAGGTAGGTCTTACTATTCCTAGCTGAACCAACCATGGTTTATTAAGCTGGGAATGTGCCCATTGGAACTGTCCAGTTGTTGTTATGTTACACAGGGTATTTTTAAAATTTATTAGTAAGCCTTCTCATTGGGGATTTATGTGCTCTGCAAGAAGGATGACTTGTAGTGATCTACATGCATTTGGCCTTTGGAAGAAAACAATTCAGTTTTAAAGACAGTCGTAAATTTTTGGCCTCAACTAGTCTCAGTAAAACAAATTTGGTATACCAGGTAGAGTGAAATGAAGAGGTTACAGAGAATAATGTCAACTGTTGTATAAACTAAACCAGTTTTGCTTGTGCTGAAGTGTCAGCAAACTAAAATAACTCATTGGTGATACATTTCTTGGATTTAACCTTTTGCTAATATAAAATCTATATGTAGAAAACAGCCCATTCTCCATCTGGCGAATGCTTTCTTTCCCCGCAATAGCCTTCTATTGGTACAAAATATAACACCTGTATAATAGATTGATGGAATCCATAATTACCCCAGTAAGTTTGTAAAAAAGAAAAGTGTAAAACTGCATTAGTGTTCATAGAAAACTTTCTTGCCAAAGCATTTTAAGCTGTTGAAAGTTCTAAGGCCCAGTTTAAAAAAACCAAATATGGAAAGTGTTAATATTCATATAAAAACATTATTTAGACGTCTCTTTGAGTTCTTAGGAATAGCAGTCAAGATCATATTGTGGGAAAATGAAGAATTACATTTCCTTGATGGTGCAAATCACAGAAAAGGCTATGAGAGTAAAATTTTTACTATGGCAAAGAAAACAATGTTTGTGCAGTGTTAATTTATGGAGGTCAAAGGACTGGAAGAGCCCATGTCCCCATGGAATTAGACATCCAGGGCACAATTTTGTGCATGTTTGGACAGAAAAAGGATTACAACCCCCTACAAAAAGTTGTAGGTCTTTCCTCTGTCTAAACACGAAGAAAGGAATGTACACTTAACCTTTCCATATTTGTGTTCATCTTTACATCTTCAGACATTTTAAACTTTTTGTTTCTATTGGCAACTGCCATCAATCTTGTGTGAAGTGATAAGCTATATTCAGGGATTCAGACTATCCATGTGATAATGGAGAGTTGGGATGCCCCCTTCCATCACTAACCTCATTGCTTTTCCTGAGTTTTAGGGCATAAGTCCACAATGGGTAGCTATTTCTACTCTAACATAGGAAACTGCCCATCCAACCCAGTATCATTGACACTGACTGGCAGCAACTGTCAGAGATTCAGGCAAGATTCTTTCCTAGCCTAACTTGTGGGTGCAAGGATTGAACTTGGGTTCATCTGCATGCAAAGTGACCGGCCCAAAGTTGCCCAGCAAGCTTCACAGCTGAACAGGCTGATCATTCAAGTCCCAGTGCAACACTCAGTCTATATACTTTTTCCCCTTCTAGGCACAGCAGATCCCATATCAAAGGCTGAAAAATGCCTGCCTTTCTTATCTTATCTACTTTTTATCCAGGTTCTGCAATCAAACAAAACAGCAACACTCATGGATAAAATCTGTTTAATCAGTGTTGCTTGCCTTTTCCAATTTTATGGAAGTGGCTGGTAGTTATGACTATTTGATTTTTGCTTTGCTTTTTAACGTATATTTTTAATGGATAAAAGTGCCTTTATTGACAGTGTTGGAAATATTTGTTTCCCCACCTTTATCTCTTCATCTCCCTTTTCTGTCCATCTCTCTTCCACTTTTTGCAGAGTCACCAGTCAAATATCAGATCTCTCAGCCTGATGTAGTCTCTGCACTTCCAGGAGATAAACTGACGTTGCGCTGTCAACTGAAGGACATCAGCATGATCACTTGGACTAAAGATGGGGTCCATTTGGTATCCAACAATCGAACCAATATTACTGGGGAATACTTACAGGTTAAAGATACTACACCAGGAGATTCAGGCTTTTATGCTTGCACTGTTAGGACTCTAGGCAGTGAACCCCTCTACTTCATTGTAAATATTACAGGTGAGTTTGTTAAAATGTAGCTTTTACTGTGTGCACACAATTCTAGCCTAAATTAATTGTTCATGAATGTAAAGCCATGTCCTATTCAAGCATAAAAGAGTACAATTCTAGTCATATATAGTAATCTGGTCTCAGGTTCAGCACCGTCCACGCCTAGAGGGGAGGGGGGGTCGCTTTGGTTTACCGAGCCTCCATCTCCCTCGCGGGGCTTCCAGTCCCTTCGAGGCCGGGGCTAGAGGGCCTCTACTTGGTGTTGGGTGACCGAGACAGACTGGGGATTCTGTTGGTGTACTGTGCACTCTTCTGCCGAACAGTCTCCCTGCCTGAGCTGACGGAGATCATCTGGGACCTGGTGTTGAGGACCCCCAGGATGTTGGTCCTGGGGGACTTCAATCTCCATGCCGAGACTGGTCTGACCAGGGCGGCTCAGGACTTCATGGCCTCCATGATGGCCATGGGGCTGTCTCAACATGTCACAGGCCTGACCCATGAATGTGGACATACTCTGGACCTGGTTTTCTCGACGGGGCAGGAAGAGGGTGGTCTGAGGATGAGGAATTTATGTCTGACACCCCTGTCATGGTCAGATCACTTCCTCATGAGGTTTGTGCTCGAGAGCAGCCTTTCCCTCTGTAAGGGTGCGGACCCGATTGTGTGGGTCTGCCCCTGGAGCCGGATGGATCTGGATGGATTCCTGAAGGCCCTGGGGGAGTTTCCGGCGGACAAGACTGGTGCTCCTGTCGAGGCTCTGGTCGAACTATGGAATGGGGAAATGACCAGGGCTATTGACATGATTGCTCCTAAGCGTCCTCTCCCGCCGGGCAGAGCCCACTCTTCCCCTTGGTATACACCTGAATTGCGGGCGATGAAGCGGGCTGGGAGACGTCTAGAGCGTAGGTGGAGGAAATCACGGGGTGAATCTGACCGAACACACTTAAGAACCCATTATTGGGCCTATGCTGTGGCGGTGAGGGCGGCGAAAAAGAAATTCTTCTCCGTTTCCATTGTCTCCTCACAATGCCATCCGGCGGAGCTGTTTCGGGTGGTACAAGGGCTGATTCATCCCGGCCCTAAGAAAGATCTGGTTTCACCCTCAAAGGCCCGCTGTGACGACTGCCAAGCATTTCAGGGAGAAAATCGCTCAGATTCGTCACGAGCTGGACTCCACTAGTGATTCAGAGGCTTCTGGGGAGATACCAATGTCGCCATCTGGACCAAAATTGATGGATGAATTTCAGTTACTGCGGCCTGATGATGTGGACAAGGTGCTTGGACGAGTACGTCCCACCACCTGCCTATTGGACCCTTGCTCATCTTGGCTAATTAACAACGCCAAGCACGGGATAGGGATCTGGATCTTGGAAGTGGTTAACACCTCTCTGAGGGAGGGCCGGGTACCTGCCCCTTTAAAGGAGGTGGTAGTCCGACCGGTCCTGAAGAAGGCGTCACTGGATCCAGAGATGGCCACCAATTATAGACCAGTGGCCAACATCCCGTTTCTGGGCAAGGTGTTGGAGCGGGTGGTGGCGGGACAACTCCAAGCACTCTTGGAGGAAACTGATTATCTGGACCCATTTCAGTCCGGCTTCAGACCCGGGTACAGTACTGAATCTGCCTTGGTCGCACTGTATGATGACCTGTGCAGGGAGAAAGACGGGGGAGTGCGTCCCTGTTGGTTCTCCTGGACCTCTCAGCGGCTTTCGATACCATCAACCATGGTATCCTTCTGGATAGGCTAGCGGGATTGGGGGTCGGAGGCACTGCTTTGCAGTGGTTCCACTCCTATCTCAATGGCCGATTCCAGAAGGTGATGCCGGGGGACTATGGCTCTGCGCCATGACAGCTATGTCATGGAGTTCCGCAGGGTTCTATTTTGTACCCCATGCTATTTAACATCTACATGAAACCGCTGGGAGAGGTCGTCAGGAGGTGTGGGCTGCGGAATCATCAGTACGCTGATGATACCCAGCTCTACCTCTCGTTTTCCACCAATCCAGGTGAGGCAGTGGCTGTGCTGAACTGGTGCCTGGCCGAGGTAATGGGCTGGATGAGGGCCAATAAACTGAAGCTCAGTCCAGACAAGATGGAGGTCCTGTTGGTTGGCGGATCGGGCTTCGGGGAAGGGGACTTTGACCTGAATGGGGTTGCACTCCCTCTTAGGGACAAGGTCCGCAGCTTGGGAGTGCTCCTCGACCCAGAGCTTTCACTGGAAGCTCAGGTGACAGCGGTGGCGAGGAGCGCTTTCTTTCAGCTTTGGCTAGTCCATCAGCTGCGTCCCTACCTGGAGTACGACTGCCTTGTGACGGTATCACACGCGTTGGTGACTTCCCGACTTGACTTCTGTAACGCACTCTACGTGGGGCTGCCCTTGAAGACGATCCGGATACTTCAATTGGTTCAAAATAGAGCTGCCAGGCTGCTGACGGGGACTGGGCATTATGTTCACATGACTCCAGTTCTCCGTCAGCTTCACTGGCTCCCCATTGAAGTCTGGGCCCAATTCAAGGTGTTGGTTATGACCTATAAAGCCCTTAACGGCTTGGGTCCTGGTAAGTACTCGGAGGAGGGCTTTCTCTGTGGTGGCGCCCAATCTATGAAATGCGCTCCCCAGAGAGGTCTGCCTGGCGCCGTCGTTATTTATTTTTCGGCACCAGGTGAAGACCTTTTTATTCCAATGCTATTTTAATTGTTAATATTATTTATTTATTTTATTTTTCGGGCCAGGTCGACTCATATTATATTGTTTTATACTGTTCTTATTTATTTATTATTGTGAGCTGCCCCGAGGCTTCGGCGAATGGGGCGGCATAGAAGCCTTCTAAATAAATAAGTAAATAATCTTTATTTTGTTCTTAAATCATCTGCTGATGTCCTTTTCCGTGTGCCTTCCTTGTTCAAAGGGAAGTGTCTGTTGACTCAAGATAGGACAATTTCAGGCCACATTTGACTATACAATAACTTCTCTTGGGAGATCCATCTTTTCCTAGTATTGTTTTCTCTTAGACTCCCAACACGTGTTTCATTCACTCATCCTTTTAAAGTACATTTTATACACTTCTAACTAGCACTGCTGATTACTCTTCCCTTGGCTGGATTTTTCGTGATAAATACTTGTATTTGTCACTGTTTTAAACCTCATAAGCCATCAGTTTAATTAAGGGGTGCACTATATAAAATCTTTCTGTAAATAAGAAAAAAATATATTTCTTTAGGTTAAATTTCAATGTAAATTTAAGAAAACCGCAGACTTTCGAGATTACATTTCTCACACCACTGTTTAGGTTATCAACAAACCAAATTCAATGAAAAGTTTATCTAGCTTCAGAAATATGAGAAAATGGTCCAAGTGAATGAGAATTTCTGTGAGCATATTTTAAATGTATGCTGGGCACAGGCACAAAAAGGACTTATGAACATCAAAGGCATACTCTATAAGATTGTGCACCTAAGAGATGATAAATCCATTTGCGGTATATAAAATAGCACCAGTTTTGTGAACTTGTTCAAATCTAGCTTGATCAGATGCACATTCATTTTGAACTTATATAACCAAATTATTCTCATTCTCTCCCTCTCACACACACACATATTAAATTACCAGTTTGTTTGAATGACAGTTAAAGAAACTTATGTGTTTAGTTTTGTGAGAAAGAAAAAAAGTTTTGTTTTGTTTTAATAGAAACTTTGTTTTGAGACTTCCATGGCCATGATCCAAGAAACATACTCATGCAGGGGAGAACAGAAAATGCAGCTGGTGGTTCCTAAGCTTTAGAAACTTCAAAGACGCCTCTGGCTGTGCATATCATTCTTCTCCGTGCAAACATGTATCTTTGTTGGATTGCAGCCTGGGTCTCCCCCTATCCCTGCCCCCCCCCCCCACAATTGAAGACATAGTAGGAGCACATTCATCCATAAAGTGTATGCACTGGTACTCTTAAAGAAAAACTATTCCAGATGTACTTTCTAAAAATCCAGACCACAGAAATAGGTATGTTTACTTACAATCTGTAGCAGGTGAACAATTTTGCAAATTTTTAAACTTCAGATGTTCTTTCATCTGGAGATGATGAAGATGACAACGATGGCTCTGAGGATTTTGTGAATGACAACAACCAAACCAGTAAGTAACTCTGAATGCTGAAGGTATCCAGCACAATCCATATAGCATTGTCCCCGCAGCTCATAGTTTTGCACTTCCTTCAAGCACTTCATTCCTTTGCTATTAAATGCATGGAGCATCTGTTAGCAGCAACTTTCCATAGGCTTACTTCCCTCCTGTTTTTATATATTTCTAGGGTTTGATATATTGAAATAAACTGCTATCCTACTCTTGCCTGTTTATTCGCTCTTACCTGCCATTAATTTCGTAGCACTTCTCTTTTAATTAAAAGTTTAACCCACTTTACTTTGTACAGATATCTCTCCTTTAATTTCTGGATCTGATTAGTAATCTCCTGTAATGACTATATGTAAGTGATAGTTATGAAGTGGAATTAAATTAATCTAGTACTGAACCTGTTAAGAGGGAATGAGCTGATACAAGGTCTGTCTTCCATAATAATCATATAGGCAAGCCCCAAAGTCTATAATATGCTATGCCTAGTTAGCAGTTTAGGCAGATTCTCACATGATGTTCATCCAGCACAACAGTAAAGCAGAATCACTGGAAACTGAAGTTGACCTTTAACAATTCAGTTCATGTGTCCATGTCAGGTCTATCAAATATTTCAGGCCCATCCTTTGAAGCCAGGTGTACACAGGAAGCAGAATGAGGTGACAAGAATTCTGAGGATGGAGTGTGAATTTACAAGACAGGTAGAGAGCCACAGATTAGTATAGATACCAGCATATTTTGAATGGTTCCCTATGTAAAATACTCTCTGCATGTAGTCAGCTTTTAGAGAAAAAGTTATACTCTAGTTCAGTGGTGGCAAACCTATGGCACACGTGCTGCAGCGGGCACACAGAGCCCTCTCTGTCAGCACACGAGCCAAGTCGCCCCAGCATCGCCCCAGCAGCCGAGCCGATCATTGGATAACAGCGCACACAGGAGTCATCTGCATGCTCGGAAAGGAGTAGTGGCACCAGGCAATGATGTCATGAGCCACGACTCATTAGCTGCGACTCGTCCGAACTTTCTCATGGCAAGTCAGTGTGCTGCCAAGGAGATATATGTATGTATGTATGTATGTACGTACGTATGCTTGGACTGGCTGTGAGTTTTAATACATTCATTTTCATTAACACAAGATTTTAGCTTTGAGTTTTCTTATGTATGGGTTGTTTTTTCTAAACTAAAACTTCAGTTTTGAGGTTTTATTGCAGTGTTGGCACTTTGCGATACATAACTGGGTTATGGGTTGCAGTTTGGTCACTTGGTCTCTAAAAAGCTCGCCATCACTGCTCTAGCTGGTTTGCCAGTTTTTCAACTTTCAGGGGTTGCTTGTTTATATTGACAGATTCCAAAAATGCATCCTTCATCAGCAGTCCAGACCAGAATTCTATCAATTTAGGGAGTGATCCTATGACTCCTAGATATTTTTGGGAGCATGGGAGGCATGAGCATAGGACAATATGGATTTGCCCAAAAAAACAAAACAAAACAAAAAAACCCAACAACAACAACAACCTCAGAGCAGGGAATCTGCACCCCACCCCATCCCCCTTCCCCACTTGCAGCCATTATGTGAAGAAGTGTGTTGGGTACACCTTTAAAGTTGTGATCTTGACCTCAGAGAGGGAGTAAAGCAGATGTTCTCTCATGATGTTAAAGTGCCATCTTCAGAGATGTTTGCTGGAGTTAGAGGTGAAGAGTCCGTTCGCATGTGCAGGCTGAAACAGCCCATGGGTTCTGGGTGGCTTGTTGCCATGGGAACAAAGTATTCTTCCTTGTACTCACATGATACAGCACATTGCACTGAGGAAGGTAATTTTGCACACAAGTTGCTTGCATGATGGGGGAATTAAGTTGCTGTGGCAGATTTCTCCCTCCGTGATCCTGTCAGTTTTGTCAAAATGGGCTGTGGATGCTGGGTGATGGGGGTGGAGGGAAAGGTCGATCAGCGCATGTCAAAAAACCCTTTGGCTATCACGAGAGTGTGTAGAAATCTTGAACTGGAAACAAATATCTATTGCATTCAGGTGTGCAAAAGAGGCTCTGGTCTGAATGTTTAGAAACTTTCATGTCCCTGCATGGAATAATAATCTGTATTCTGAAAGGAATGAGAATATTTGCTGCTAATGTTAGCCTGCTTACAAATATCTCTGTCAGTAATCTATTTATTTCACCCTGCTTTACACAGTGAATAGCAACTTTTGTGATTTGTAGGTGGACCAGTTTTAGATTATGTTAAGGAAGAATGTAGTGCAATGTGGACAAGCAAAACACTGATCCTGCATCCTCCACCTCCCTTCCCCTCCTCCTCTGGAGTCAGGAAAAGGACTTATCCAGGATTCAGAATCTATGTCTAAGATTCCTGGCTTCTTGTAACGTATGAACCATTCATGAGCAATGAATCATTGTTTAATACAAATTCAAGACAATTGCTAAACAATTAAAACACATACCTTGCTTTGTTTGCTCCTTTGTTTTACTTTCGATTGTTTGTTTTAAATTACCCAATTCCAGTTTCCTACATGATGACCAGGCAGGAATCATAGAACTGAAAGTGAATTCTGGTTGAGGCTTCATCCCAGCTGTGCATAAGGTGGAGAGAGGAGAGGAGAGAGGAGCACATAAGCTGATGGGTTTGCTCAGATTCACGGAGACTCCCCATAACTTGAAACCAAGGCATAGCATTTCAAAATAATGCAGCAACTGTCATGTTGTCTTAAAAATAAGGCAGTATGCATATCATGTATACATATGCAAATACAAGAAGAATCTTCATACAAGCATTTATACATACATGTTTCCATTTAGCATTTTGTGAGGGTGTGCCATCAATGCCATTTCGCAATATATTTAGTTTTTACTGCAACTTTATGGTGACAAATACAGATATCAGTTTCTATCTTTGTATATATATAAACTTTTAAAACATACACTGTGTATATCAGTTTGTACCTTCTCTACGGGCACATTTTCTACCCGTGAGAAAACAATAGGAATTCAGGCAGTATCTGAATGTGGTTTTTATTACTTCCATCTATTGTTGAAATGCAGGGGTAACAGTAGTGCAGGAAATAAAGCTCTCTGGCCATAAAATGAGCTCAGTGGAAATAGCGGATGTTCTTTTGTATCTACCTCAAATTTGATTTTGAAGGCCAGCTTATATGTGTTAAAGACTTTGGCTGTAGTCCTACAGCCAGAAGCCAAGCCTTGCCCATCCTCAGACTATCAGGTGGAAAATTTACCCTTCATGCTTGAACCTGAGACCAATGGATGGGCAGTGGAGAGGTCTGAGCTCTGCTTCTTCCATGGACCTAGCCTAGCTTTCAGTTCAAATTACATACATACCATCTGCAGCCATGGCAATAAGTGGGTTTTTATATTATGTTGTATTGACCATGTTTCAATTTAGGGCCAAGTCAAACTGATTAAACTGTTTAATTTTTTCCCCAAAATTGCTTAATATATTGCCTTGAATTCTGAAAGTTATTGAATAAATCAAACGACTTCAATATTTTTTTTGAGAAGAATTAAAAACGTTGAGACACAATCCACAAATCTGATCCCCAGGAAATATGCGGTAGGACTGTCGCCCCAGGACCCTAGTCCAGATTTATTTATGGCTGTTTCTCCATCAGTATTCTGATACTCCTCAAGGAGTGCAGGGCAGCATGCATGCTCTTCTTGACTCTCACAGCAACCCAGTTAGGAGTCTGGTGTAGGGTCACCCATCAGCTACAGAGCTGTGTGGGACTTTGAAACTACATCTCTCCAGTAGGCAAATCTCTTCACCAGACTGACTCTCATTTGTTGAATTAAATACTCACTACCCGTTTTCTGAAAGGTAAAACTCCAAATTAACCAACAATTACAAAATAAATGGCAGTAGTATGAAAAGAAAACATCCAGCACAAGCCATGAAAACAACATTGGGCCAGTAATTGCAGAAAGAGGGTTTACATGAATACTTGGCCTTTCCATGGTCTTTGATACCTGAGAGACTATAGATAATCAATAATATTAATACTAACAAATCAGTACTGATAATGTCAATAGCTTTACAGCTAAGACACTTCTCAATCCATTGGCAAGTGATAGTGCACTGGCCTTCAGATATCTTTATAGTTGTTAGGAAAGTCTAGGAGTGTGATGGCAATATATTGGAAAAGCCAAGGAACTAGAAAGTAGGTAACAAGAATCCCATTTTTGCTCTTGCCAAAATGTATATCACTTATATTGCCACTCACAAAACAAAATCCTTGTCATTGGGCTCCTGTGGTTATAAGAGGCAACAAAGACCCCTGCATTTTAACTAATACCAATCCTATTCGTGTACAATTCGGATTAACTTCATCAGGAATCTGGGATTTATTCCAGCAGAATTATTTGTTTGAATTGCTTTTTGGAACATGCTAGTGCTAGAGCAAAAAAATGTACCCACTATGTAATGGGACTTAATAACATTCTTGTTAGATGAACCCTTTCGTTTTTGTAATTGACTTAATAGCTTTACTTAGTTGTTTTAGATTTATCTATAGTGTTGTTGCACTTTTGTTCCTAAGAAATCATTTTAATGGTGCCTTCTCCCCTGGACCTTTTGAAATAATGAAGTATTTTATGGCTGCACAGTTTAATTTTAAATATTTATAACATGCCTTGCCTTGGAACTACATGTTTAAATATTCATTGATTTATTTTCTAGTTAATTAACTTCAAAGGGTTCAGGCAGAAACAAAAATAGTCATGTATAATTTTAAAAATAATTTTTCATGCCTAAATTTGGGATGTTTTCTTTGGGTGTGGAGGGCTGCTAAGGAGTCTGCTGCTGTGCTCTTTTCCAGGTGTATTTTTATTTTGCTTTGTAGGGGGAAGTGGGGTGCTGGAATTCTGATTTCAAGAACAGCCATAAATGTTTGACAAACGGAAAGGTTTGTTTGTTATGGAGCAGTAGGCTGCTAATAAAGGAAATGAACTAGGACTGAAAAAGGAACATTTATGTTTTTGAACCCTTCTGGTCCTAAAACATTTCCATAGTAAATTGCTGTATTTCAGGAAGGATCTATGTAAAATAATTAAACATCCCCGCTGTTAAAAACAGATTTTACTCCTTAATTTCTGCATAGTTAGAAGAATGAATGGAATTAAACATGGCCTTTATTATTATGCAGTTGATTATACTTACATTATCTCCAAAGAAAGGGCTTATACTGCTGTAGTAGCAGCAGCCATAGATATTGAAAATCTCTCCATTGTTGATTAGTAGTAATACTGATAGAGACAAAACGACTCTTTGGCTCTGAATTTTGTTGCCACTGCTTTAGCAACAGTCTTGATTTTTTCTAAAATAATATTCTGATATACTCTTATACTTACAGTTGTCAAGTCACATAGTCCATCCCTGAAGTCTTGACATTCCCTAACGTTGTCAAAAGATTCAACACTGCTTACTGCTGAAAAGCCTGTTATTTGGGACCATCAACCAGGCTTCCACATACAGGGACACAGAGGAAGCCTGCTTCTTTTGATCTTAGGACAGTAGGCATGTCGGTCCAGGAGCAATTGATACTTCAAGTATCTTGGACTGAAGGCATTTTGAATTATGTGACTACTCTGAAATCTCAGATGTCAAAATGAAACTCAAACACCACTAACTTTTTTGGGCCAGCTTTCACAGTAGCAACAGTTTTGCAGGTTCTTAGCTAGTTGTTGTCTTTCACCAATTACAAGAACATTTTTGGTTTGTCTCAGTGCCATGGTGGCTAGGCTGATAATTCAAGAAATGTAAAGTCAGTAAACATGGGGCAAAATTGGTCACTTGCTGTGGGGTTAAATGCTCACTACCAAGATAAGCACATCCTTCTGCATGCCACATACTGACCTGGTTTAAATGGAACCCCAATTTGACATACAAACATGCCAAGTTTTAACTCAACAACAAGCCAAAGTTTCTGACTCTGTGTCCTTTGTTCCTGAAGTTCCAGGTTTGTATTTTGCATCAAAATACCTAGAAATGAGGCATTCCTGGGTTGTTGATAAAAGTAGATAAAAAGTAAAAATGGTGAGAATGTAAAGGCAAGATGTTCACTCATTCTACATGGTTCGAACAACCCATGGTTTAAACATTCTGTGGACTATTGTTAGATGCAAACTGCACCACTGTTACTTTCCCAGGGGTTATTGGAATTCATGTGTAACTTTCTCATAATTTGTGGGGCAAGCAAGGATAGAAGTAAACTTTGACCAAGGTTATATCCCATATGGTTAAAGTAGAGCTGTTTTACCAGGCATCAATGTGTCCTTTGGATGCATGTAGTGTTTACCTAAGTTCCCGAAGACTGTTGTGTGAAGGCAGGAAGAGTAAATAATACAATTATCTTATTTTTGAGACTGTGTTGGAGAAATGTTACTTTGAATGGAAAGAAAACTTTTCCTGTCCAGCTACTTCATTCCCTTCAGTCGTGTTTTCAGGGTGGCTTAAAAATAATAAAATACAGTCAAAGCAATGAAGACATACAAACAACACACTAAAACAGTGAATCTAAAACAGCAGCATAAAACTATCGGCAGGTATTAAATCAAGCAGAAAAAAAAATCCCTGGGAAAACAATAAAGGGCTTCATCTGGTGCCAAAATGACATCAGAGTAGGTGCCATGTGAATTTCTATTCTAGTAGCTGGGGACCACCAGCAAAAAGGGAGTAGTCCCTAGGAGTTCTCACTGAAAATGGAAGGCACCTGAAAAAGGCCTGTGTTGATGACCTTAGTGTATGGATAGGCATATGTGGAGGCTGGCAGTCTTCAGATACGCTATACTTTTGCTGTTTTTTCACCATCTTACCTATATTTTCACAGTCACTTTGCCTTTCTATATCCCATTATTACAGCACCAGAATAATCAGTGGCATGTTCTTCTTTGCCCTGCATATGACATTTCTGTCTTAAGTCCCTGTCTTACCCAGATAGTCTAGGCTGATAAGCTGTCTGGAAAGAAATTACATCAGGGTTTTTTTGGTTGCACTAGTGGTGCTTTAGGTTGGGGGTGGGGGGAGAACATAAGGAAATTGCTCTTGAGTATCTTTTTCAGGTGACTAGCTTTCCCCTCTGGGATTACATTGAACTGTTTTAACATGAATTATGAGGGAAGCTGTTTCTCTGTGCCACTCCAGCTAATAAACTTTGCAGAACTAAAATATTGGCTTAGATTGGATAGGGTTGGAAAAACTGCACATCCTTATGTGACAGAATTCCAGTGGTTTCTTTCAGTACTGCGTGAGACATGGCATGCTATTTGGAAGCACATTCTTATTGTTGGTGTCCAGATCAAGGAACAATTAAGTCCAGTATTTTAAATGAAATTTTGTTAATTCTCACTCTCCATACACAAGCAGTTTTAAATATGGTTTAATTACCGTGTTTACAAGTTTTAAACTGACTTTTATTTACCTAAAGCCTGTGGGCTGAGGCAAGATGATAATTATAAAACCAAAACACAATCCAGTTGCTTTCTTGGATCAACTTTGCATAAATTGTCTTAAGGCACTCATTGCAAGCAGTTCTAATTGACACATGGCAGTTTTTTGTCTCTAGGTACACAGTGAAATTTCTAAAATACTCCAAAGTCTTGTATATTTTGCCAAAGGCAACATGAATCAACAGTGTATAACACCAACACTCCTGTAAAGCATGTTGTGTTTCATTGAAAATCCATACTAATAACAAGGCATTGTGTTGGAATCTGAGTCCATTGCAGTTTATAGATTTTTCCTCCCCATTTGTGTTCCTTCTTGGAAACAGAAGCACCTAAGTGGACACAAACTGAAAAGATGGAGAAGCGATTACATGCAGTCCCAGCAGCTAACACCGTGAAGTTCCGTTGTCCAGCTACCGGAAACCCCCTACCAACCATGAGGTGGTTAAAAAATGGAAAAGAATTCAAGCAAGAACATCGTATTGGTGGATACAAGGTAAGAACCCTATTAATAATACTCTGATTTAAGTGATTCCAGATAGGTTTGCTGGGATGGTGGTGTGTTTAGATCTATCACTATTTAGATTATTTTGCATCAGTTTGCACTGGTTTGAATTTCTTAACTTAAGTTTTATTCCTGTTGATTATTTATATGTTCTTTCATCTTTTGCATTTTAATTGTATTATTTTATTTATATTATCTGTTGGCAATTTTATTTCAATTGCCACCCAGAAAGAATGATGCTAATAGGCAGCCTTTAAATAAAAGTAATAAATAAATAAATATTCATGTTTAGACTGACAAAAGTTTAACAACTTTCACTATTCTCCAGGCAGCAAGTTCGCTGGATGTTGTATGGCTTTTTTCTGCCCTTTCCCCTCTCTGCTTTACCAAAGAAGAAGGCACATCCATGGCTCTCGTTAACTAAAAGGATTGTAGCATTAATATACAATATTTAATATACAGGAAGCTCCTGATTTGATCTCGGCTATCACCATTTGGGGCTGGGAAAGACTCCTGTTTGTAACCCTGGAGAACCATTGTCAGTCACTGGAGAGGTTGCAGAGTTACATGGACTTGTGCTCTGACTCCAGTGTAGGAAAGAGTCTTACCTGGTCTGTCAATCAATCTATCAGTCCCTGTCAAATCTCAGCTCTGAAGCCCTGTGGTCCAAGTGTTCCCCTCTGCTGGACAACAGTGGCTCTAACTACAGCGAGTTTCTGTGGCTGAAGCACATCTGATCATCTAAACAAGATAGATTTTGCTTCTCTTCATCCTTTTAAGAGCTTTTTGCTTTCCCCTTTTATCTGTTTCCTGATTTTATATGAGCCATTTATCAGACACAGTGGACAGTTCTGTTGCTGAGAATAATGAGTTAATATTAAAACAACAGGGAAACAAATACCACTTTTCTATAAGATTCTTCATAGCTGTGTACTTAACAGTTTGTGCTTTTTGAGCGATGACAGCCCAGAATATTCCAATGCAAAAGTATCATAAAACAAAGCAAAACTAAACCTTATGGCTTGGTGATTGCAGTACACTTCATAAAAGAGCAGGAAGACTATTTTAATGGATTTTATGGTCTGTGAAATAGATGCGGGAAACAAAGATTTGAGGGAAATTAAATGCAATTACTTGGAATGGTTTGCTTGAATTTCAAGTAGCATCAGATCAATGGCTTTTGTTTATATGGTCAGTTACTGATTAGAAAGAACAGCTAGAGAGGTTAGTTAGAGTGCCAAGACAGAGTTAATGTCAAACCTTTAGGTACCTACTAGGGTCAGGGATAGCCCTTCACCTCCAGGATTTGGCCATGTTGCTTTTACTTAAGCTAAGACGTGGATACGTGCTTTAAAAGAAGATGAAAAACAAAACATCTCTGGCAAAAAACCCTTCTCAAACAAACAAAATCCTTTTCCACACACAAGGAGCATGCACTAAAGAAATCTATACGCAGAATTATGGGCCTAATCCAGTTGAACCTCTTTGCATACAAAATAGTCCAGCAAGCATACTTCCAGCTTTTAGCAGAATCGTCAGTGGGAAGAGGGCCAGTGGAAGGGGATTCCTATGTGCAGAGCAGTGCACAGGATGAGGCAGGATGGATGCAGAGGGCAAATGGGGTCATGATTCTCACTTGTACACAGAGAAGTCCAAATTATCCTTTTGAATATGTTTAATTAAATACACTATTTATATCTTTATGTACCTTTTTCTTCAGTGAATTGTCATCTAATTTCAGCTTTTTGGCCGCTAATGTAGGTATTAGCTTTCTTCACTGACTCTGACTTGTAGTTCTTACCAAATCTTCTTACTAAATCCACCCCAGCATTGACTTTCCATTCCTTCAGCACCTGGTCACTGCTTTCTTACTTTCTTTCTGAAGCTTGTGTTTGATGGATCAACTTTTCTTTCTTAGCTGTGTGCTGATCAATGGACCTTATGGAGCTGCTGTTGTCTAAATATACTGCAGATACAGTCCTGTAACGACCATCCATGCCACAGTTCATATTGAAAGGAAACCACTGATAGAAAATATCAATACAGATCAGATTTTTGGTGGAGTTTCTCATACTTGTAGTCTAGCATGGTGGCTCACAGAGGTTTTCGATATCAGCTCCCATCAGCCTTACCTGACAAGGCAAGTGGTCAGGAACCCTGGGAGCTGCAGTACAAAACACCTTTAGGGACTACGTAGTGGGGAAAAGTGCAGTAACCTTCCTGAAGTGGGTAATGTCTCCCCCTCCCTTACGTTAGCCTCCATCACACAGGCATGGTCAGTAATTATGGGCAATGGACCTGCAGGTGTAGCTCCAAAGTAACTCACAGAACTCAAGTTCTGACAAGGAAGCATGTAAATTTAGGTAAAACAAAGCAGTAGAGTCAAGTCTGGAAAGCAAACTGGACCAACCAAGTCATTCTGGGCAGGATCTGAAGTAGCTAGGTGTGCATTGAGGCAGATTATAACAGCATGGAGCATGACTTAGCCATGGCAGCTAGACTGCTCCCCAGGGGAGCCAATTTTCCTTAAGGATGGTTGGTGAGGGCTACAGCACTAATATCCCTGTGGTGCCTGAAAGGGCTTTCTAAAGCCCACCATTAGCTTCTTTCTCATAATGTGAATTCTGCAAATATGAATGCATGCACAAATAGCAACCAAATCAACAATGGTCAATTTGTCCCAGCTGTTTACTGCGCTCTGTGATTTTCTTATTAGGATATGTTAAAGGCCTTACAAAAAAATGTGGATAAGCTCTGAAGCACATGCCTACTGCAAATGCTTTACATGCAACAGGCTTATATCTTTTATTTTTTCCTCTCCAGCCAGATTTTCTATAGGACGTGCCATTTTTTCCCAGAGAAAAAGGTGTGCACATGTGAACATTAATTAATGAAGTAGACATTTCTGACTACATTTGCTTACCTCATAAAATATGCGGGTGCACCTGGTAACACCTCCTGCCTTTCGTAATACCAGAAAGCATAAATGAGTTGGCTGCCATTCAATGTTGCACTCTTGTCTTAGGGATGGTAGAGCAAAATGGAGCCAATTAAAGATGTCAGTCATGTCTTGGAACAGAAGAGAAACGGTGTTCTCTTTTAATAAATATTCTGCCTTTTGGGGAATAACATAAAGGTGTTTTTCTCAAAGAAGACTGTAATCGCATACATACTTAACTGAAAGTATGCCCTTACCTCTGAGTAGACATGTATGGAATTGCACAGCACAAAACACAGCACAAGTGTGGACTATTTATAGTTTAAATGCAAAGGCTGGAGATCCAAAAGAACCAGACTACTAGTCCTGCACAGCCCAGGTGTGTTCGGGCTTGGGTTACTTCAGCAGTTGCTAGTCCCGCTTTCTGCTCCCACCCCCTGCATCCCCATAGGAAGTCAGTTCTGAAATGCAGACACTTGCAAAAGCACTTTGTACAGTGTAAATTATGTGCCCCTAATGTATTATAAGGGGAAAAAATCCTACTTGGCACGCCCAAAACTTTGAATGTGCCTAAGACAGCTTTTTATATTGTCCAGTTGTAAGAACTGTATACAATTCTTGTGCTTGGGTCAGTGCAATTCAGCATTACCAGATTAAGGACTTTGCTAGTAAGGCTGCTGAGATTTTCCATTACAGTAGTTTGTAGGATTTCTGGCAGTCAATAGTCATCCCAATCATGGATTAATAGGGGGACAGCAGGCTGTTTATTCCACAACACATTTGCAATGTGCCTATGCATGGATACACGCTGCCCTATCTGGAAGCCTTTATACATCCCCTGTGCACAGACACTGAATGAACTGAACTGCCCAGAAGTCTGAGAGGGGCTAATATGCCATTGCAATGTAGGACAGATAAGTGGTATCAGTGGGCTTTTGTTTTTCCTAAGTGAAAACTGATTGCATTAGCATCTCTGCTTTCAAGCTGTCAGAGAATTAGCTACCTTTCCATCCTCTCTGATAGCTTCAGTACTTCTGTATCATACAAAATTGGTCCAATAAAAGAATATCAGTCCTATTGGTTTGTATTTCCCATCTGGGTAGTTGTAGTTTATGTTTCAAAATGACTGTGAGTGTTTCTAGTGTGTAGTAAATCTGCTAGTCCAGCTATAGCATCATATCCCATCTACATTCATAATGAGCAAAACATAATGTGATGCAGGAAAATAATTATTGATTAATTTTATTTAAGTATTTGTGTGTCACTTTTCTGCCCACAAATGCCCTCAAAGCAATGCACAATATAATCCAATAAAATCTAAAACAACAAAACAGAATGCTCTTTAAAACAAACCAGACACAAATTTAAAAGCCAAAGGTCTGGTGAAACAATACATAGACTTTTTACTGCCTGTCTAAACTTTAAGAGAGAAAGAACTTCTTCCCAAAAAGTAGTTTGGAAGGAAGTTCTACATTTGAGATGCTTCTACAGAAAAAGTTTTGTCTTTCATACCCAGCAATCTTAACTCTCTTGTTGGTGCCACATGCAACAGGACCTCTAAACCCTGCTCGCTGCCTGATGATAAGCTGCCACTGGGTTCACACAATACAACAACCTGTTGGGAGGCTTGCATGACAGGATGCACCACACTGCGTAGAAAGCTGTGCAGTGTGGCTTGCAAGCTGTCCTGATATACCTGATGAGTCAACCGTCAGACGCATCAGGGGTTTGGTGCTTCCTCCTCCTTCCACGGATATCCCCGGGGTCCTGCGGGCACACCGAGGCTCCCCACTCCCTGCTGCTGTTTCTCAGTGGTGGTAGGCAGTGGGCAGGAGCAAGGATTGCCAACAGGCAAGCAGGCCACTGGGCATCTGGTGATGATCAGGAGGAGTGAGCATCTCTCAGCCCAGTTTGCAAGGAGCTCGTGCAAGCCGGGATGAGGTGCATTCCCCCTGCTGTGAGCTGCAGAGCCTGTGCTGCTATGGCTGCAAGCTGAACACGTGGCATGAGGTGGGCTGATCTTTAGTCTGTGCTCCCACTACCAAGCAAAGTGGTGGCGCAGCTTAGAGGCAGCCGCCTGCAATCGCTGACTGCAGCTTCCTTCACTCCATGCACCGCTGTCCTGAGCACGTTGGGGGTGGGTGTCAGTGGCACTTACTGGTAGCCACTTGCCAAGCGGTTCTGTACAATTTGGCTTAGCCCAGGAGTTGTTACGTTGACCAGGTTCAGGCCGCTCAGGAATCCTGGGGTGGTGAAGAACCTGGCACCCCCCTCCCCCCGGCCACAATCTGTTGTGTATAAATTCAGAAGCTGGGTTTATGAGGCATCCTGAAAGATCCCTTGTGGGTTTGCATGATGCACCCCATCTATAACTGAGATGACCACAGAAGTCATATTATATGAGCCCACTCATTGTCTGTGGTTGCTTAGGTCATCCATCTTAAAATGGTCATGTATGGTTTTGTGTTTCAGTGCTGCAGAACTGAGGAAAATAAGGGAACCAAAAGAAAGGGGGAACACTTCTCAAGTCAGCCATACTGCAGGTGGGAAGGAAGGCCTGAAATCACTAAAGTTGGCACCTTAAAAAGGACTGTCAGAAAAGCACCATTCTGTGATGGTGCACAAACACCTACTAAAGAGCTGAAATACTAATAAAAAATAAATCACCCAGACTTTAGTTTGAGTTTTTAGCTGGATCGTGTGCAGGTGTGAACTGACACGATGCTTTCTCAGACTTTGCCAGTTTTACCATGGCACGAAGTCTAGCTAAAGTCTGAAGGCAACCTTTTTGGAGAAGAGAGTTTCTGTCAGAGTGAAAAAGAAAAGTGGCTCTTGTAGAGTTTGCCTTGAGAATGTCTCAGCTTTATCAAAGGGACACCACTTCAGAAATTATGAGAATAAAAAGCTGAATAGAAATATATATCGCTATACATGCATATGAAAAATGGAGAGAGTTGAGCCACTCTAAAATTATTGACAACTTACACATAATAATCAGTGATTATTAATAATAAGACTTAATAAACTTAATAACATTCCATAATAACATTTCACACTCCACTCCCAATGGACTTGAATAAGATACCTGCACTAAGGAAGTTACATGCAGCAACAACATGTGTGTTGAGAAAATTTGATATCCCCTTAACAAAAGCACACCCCTGAGAAGCAACAAGAATGGCCTACAACAAATGAGAAACAGATGCAGGTGTATGTATGTGAAAAGAGCAAAAAGTGTAGAAAAGATCCCTTTTGATCAGGAATACCCCAATGTTCAGGGTGCAGCCTTAATGAGGGATGCAGAGCATCGTGCCTGCAGGCCACAGCTAGCTCTGGGGTTCCCCACAAGGCCACACGCCTTCCCATGGGACCATCTCCTTTCCTCTACCATTTCTGGCTGGGTGGAGGCTCCCAGCTTTTGCTTGCTTTTCTCCCGTTCTAAAAGGCTGAAACCTCTCTCCTGGTAGCAAGAGCTTTTAAAAACATCGTGGCATTTTTGGTCTTACTCCTTTGCCTTTGGTCCCACCCTCCACTGGAATGCCACCTCTGTAAGCTTTGCCAAAATTGAAATCAGCCCTTGGGCTAAAAGATATGCAGTACGCCTTGCCTAGATGCAGCAAAAAACCTGCATTTGAAGCCTCTGATGCTAAGTGCCTGACATAACATACCGTGCAGGAGAAAATCGTATCTTTCTGGGTAAAAGAAGTTCCTCTCAAACTCTTCTTCCTTTCTTCTGCTCCTTAAATATCTGCATTGATTTGAGACTTGGGCCTCTCTCATACTCTCATCTGTGCATGTACCTGAGCTTTTGAGACAACATTTTCTCTGAGCAGTGGTGGAGCCTTCAAATTTGGTATTCAGCTTGCATGAATTTTCATATTCTGCAGTTGGTAAGTCACACAAACCGTTTGTTGGTGTTGCTGTTTTTCATATCAGATTTATGACCATTCTGGTTTGTTTAACTGGAACTGGTCTGTACTACATAGATGCTTACAGCAAAATAAGAATAATTGACAAGATACATATTTATAAAATAGAGCAATAATGAGGCTCTATTGATCAAACCTAGTGAGTTTGGAGAAGCACTATGCAGTTGTTATGGTTTTGTTTTGGCAGAATGTTTAAATCAGGGGAAATATGGGTTGCTCAGTATGTTAGCTGCCTAATACTAAGTCCCTGTGTGGATTAAAAAGTCATCTGTTGAACTGCATTCAGCAAAACATATCAAATAGGCAGATTTTGTAAATCAGATGGAAGGTAACTTCCCTCATTTTATAGGTGCCATATTTCTAACAGACACATTCATAATCCAGACAGCCACTAAAAGATACAAGACATCTAGAATTACAGTAGAATACTGATATCTGCCCTTTTCTTTCCTCTCTCCCTTTTGAGTGGATTCCAGCCTCATGTTTTGACACAGCTTAATAAGCTAGGAGACAGAAAATCCAAAATTCCTTATCTTTGCTGTCTTTTTCTTTCTTGAAGGGAGAGAATCCTCCCCTTTAAAAAAAGATAGTAAAAAGTGAGTTAATAGTTAACTTTTGCTATTTATCCCTTTGTTTTATTCGTTTCATAGTTTAGTTTTGTGCTGGATGTGGAGCACAACTGATACTCTACATAGGGATGTCTAACTCAGAAGTTACTTCTGCAGTGACTGACTGTTTGTTTTTTAAACATTTGGAAACTCTTAGGTTTTCCAAGATATGTGGAGAGGTCATATTTCAAAGAGCTGTTGCCTTCTTTCTTTTACAATTTGACTTGTGTGTGGTTCTGCCCACTCCCCCTCCCTGCACACATGGCAGTGGGTCTTTTGAAGAATTTCTGTCATTTTTCGCCCCCCAGTGTGGGCCTTAGCAAGATAATGCAGGCCACTAAGAGAGAACAAGATTCTTTGCTTTCTCACCTCCCAGAAAGTAAATTGAGTCCTATCGGTTTTTAGTGTTATAAGTATTAAAAGAGGTGTTTGTTTCCACAGCTGTGTTTTGATAAGCTATATTACCACAGCCCTTTTTACACACTGGAGTTTGGCTTGGGTAAATATATGATAGTTTTCAATCTGTAACTGTAAACCTATAGGAGCCACGTACACATTCATCTTATTTTGTGGAAATGAATATCTGCAGTAAGTCAGTAAGACTTACTTTCATTAGTCTGCTGCTTGATGCATGATTTCAGGGTCTGATAATGTTCCATGTTCATTTCTGGGACAGAAATCAGTTATGATTCATGGTGAAAAATTTTGCATGCAGGGCTAGATTAGCCATTAACGCACAATATGCAGTTAACTACAATCCTATAAACGTGTACTCTGTGGTAAGTCTCTTTGAATATCGTGGGGCATACTTTTATGTAAGAAGGTATAAGGAGGAGCCTCAGCTTGCCATCTTAAACACATTTAGGACCAAACTACATGTTACACTGATTGTGTAATGTGCAGCTGGGGCTGATAGTTTTCTTTAGTGTACTTTAGTGTACCTGACCCTATTTGGGTCAGGATCGGCATATACTGGGACAAGAAAATTAACTTCTCTCCAATCTGTTTCCATCCTGAAATTACCCTCCAGCTAGTGGGGAGGGGTTTAAGGGGAGAGACATTGTTTCAGTTGAGTCTTCATTGTCTCAGTTTTAACCTTCCTGGGAAGAAAAATTGGTGTGTGTGTGTGTCTGTGTGGCAGAGGGGAGGTTAGTATTCCCCTCTCACTAGTCCCACTTTGAACTGGGCCCATCACAAAGGACTAACAGGCTCAGTTATATGCTGTAGAGTTGACACCCTTGGCGTATAACTCAGTGGGACTTGCTCCTTGTATGCACGCACAAGATTGGGCTGTAAGTGTACACCTTGCTCTAGTGTGCTGAGCCCATCTCTCTGCAGATCAGCCTGTCTAACAGAGTGTCTTTTCAAAACACTTGGTATCTTTAAAAAACCATTCAAAATACAGTGGCTACTTTTTATCACTTAGAAAAGATTAGCGACCATCTTTCCATCGCCTGTGGAAAAGTCATGCAAATTTCACCCAAACTGTGGGGATGTCAGCCTTTTAGTACTGCACAAGAAAAAGAGATACAATATATATCCTGGATATCACCCTATGCCTACATCACCCATGTGCTCCACTGTTGTTTCTACATGCTGTTCAGAAGAGGACCCCAGCACAGTTCTGAGATCAGCAGGTGATTTGCAATTGTCATTCACGGAATGTGAATCCCTGCTAAAGAGAGATGTTAGACATTCAGAACAACTAACCACTTTCCAGATGTTGAATCAGCAAGGTAAAGGGAAAGTGCCTGGTTGCCTGTGACAGCTTGTTGTCGTAGCCATTTTGGTGAATGAGAAACCTTATTGTGCAGCTTCACCTCTGTCAAACTTTGATGACTCACTTCTTTTGTCTTCTTGTGCTCACAAAACAATGGAACCTGGAGGTCATCCCATGAAATTGAGTAGTGGGAGATTCAGGACAGATACACAGAAGTAGTTCTTCACACGACATGTGGTTAAACTATGGAACTCAGTACAAGATGCATTGATGACCATCATCTTGGGTGGCTTTAAAGGTGGTTTAGAGAAGTTCATGCTGGATAAGTAACTGCTAATGAGTGCACTAGTTTGTGGAACATGAGCAAGGAGGAGCTGATATGATCCTGTTCTTCCTGTGGACTTCTGAAAAATATCTGGTTGGCCAGAATGGAAATTGAAGACTGGCCCATATAAGCCTTCAGTCTGATCCAGCACAGTTCTTCTTATGTTCTTAACATGCATGGGGAGTTATTCATGAAGGTGTTTATTGCTTATTACTATATCTTTGCCTTGCCTTACTTCATCTGCCCTTAATGACATTCCCATGGCCAAGAGATGGGATTGAATCTGCACTCACTTTCTAGCACTAAGATACATCATATATTTATAAACATTTTATATTTAACATCATATGGATGTTAAAAATTACCACAATTCTCTTTAAGTCAAAGTCTGAAAATGGACATTGAAGCTGATTTAGAAAACCTAATAAAAGATGGCTGTATTAGTATTACCCATGGTGCAGCTGCAACATGGCACTGACAGACTTTTTGCCATGATTAAGTGTTTGAGAAAAAATGTGCCAGATTGCATGTAATTAGACCTGGGGCCTTGAGAAAGTGAGTAAGCATGCTGCCTCCTGCCCACTTGCTGCTTCCACTTTGCCTTTGATTTGGAAAGCAACCCAGGAATACCTTATTCCTTCCAGTATGATGTGCAGTTGGAACTCTGGGATTTTCAGGGGGAAATAATGTAGAGATTTGACCCATGGTTTGTGATTGGGTTTCTTCACTGTCGCTTGCCTGAAGCTGAACTCAACCTTGGTTTAATTAATTAACCCATGTTTGGTTGTTAAGTTTGAATTAAGTTACTATGTTTACACCTAGCCTATGTTGGCATTGCATTTAAAAACTAGGCTTTTATGTAGAACAAAGACTCTTCTCTCATATGAAAGTTAGTTTTTATAAATGTTCAACACATTTTAATGGTGGATAATGGATTATGCTCACTGGATCTTACTATGGATTCCTTCACTTCTTAGGTGATCATTTTAAAAAAGATGCTGTGTTTAAATAGCTGAGCAAAACATTTACACTAAAAAGATTTAAAATCAAATTGAAGCAAATATGTTCAACAAAATCCATATATGTCAAGTCTTAGATCTCTGTAGAAATCCTCCACTGCAAATATTTTGTTGCAAACTTGGAATTTGTCATAACATTTGGCAATGTAAATATTGTCTGCAGGTTCCATTAGCTGTGTTTCTAGTTACTGTAAAATAATCTTACTCAGCATATTGTCATTTCGAGCCTTGAGATGAATTGTGTTTTGAACTTGTCAATACCTGCTCTAGGGAGTCAGGGTATTTGTCTTCACCTCACACCACTTTCCTTTTAATTAAAACAACATTTGTCTGCTATCCTGGTCTGGCAGGTATAGGGCAAATGTCATTCTGCAGAACAATATCGGGGTTGGCTTTGTAAACTGATGAATTGTACTGTCATTGGTCATGGCTTACTCTAGTCCATTCAGGTACCCACTCATCTAAGAGATTTTCTATCAGAACCCATAATTTTGCTCTGGTGCACCACTCTCTGGAGTTATGTTTACTGGATGCCCGCAAATGGACACTCAAGCTTCCCTAGGCAGAAACGTTGGCCCCCACTGAAATAGCTTAAACTTCTAGCAGGCGTAATTGTACTTGTTTGATATGGTATCCTTTTAAATTCATATTTGTTAAGGCATGATGTCAGAGTTTAGAATAGGACCCCATAAAGCCAGCAACTGGATTTTTAATGGTAGAATACTTCAGTGATCTTCTTTTTTATTTGTGGTTTTGTATAGTAACGATAACTGGGTGTGAACTGAGTGTGAAACATCTCTTTGGCTGTGTTTATATCTTCAACATTGCCAGCATATACATGGGGTTCAATGCCCTTGACAAAATGTAGTTTTTCCAGAGGTGTTACAAACTTACAACAAAGATGGGACATGGATGATAGAACCTATGAATGAAAAACTGAAATGAGGTTTCTAAGAATTAAAAAAAAAAACATAAATGTGGATAATCGAAGTGGAGCACAAAGAAATGGGGTGTGGATGGTACTAGCATGTGGCAGAATGAAGGGGCCACTTGGGGAGCAAACCCAGGAACTGTAGCTTGGTGTGGAAGGGCTGAGCTGTGTGTGCCCATTATAGCTTTGCCTATGCTTCTGAGCTAACCTGCTTCCCTCAGATAGACCAGAGGACTTTCCGTCATCAGTACTGAAGTAAGATTGCCATTTATTCCTGGCCAAGGCCTTTCACCCTTGCTGTGAAGCACTTGGGGCTAATTGTCCACCAGGCACCTTGAAGAATGGTGTAGGACCACAGTGGCCAAGTGTGGATGCAACACAACAGAGGGAGGCAGGATTTCTCTGAGCAGGAGCTCTGGAGTGGGGGCCCATCTCTTGCCCATCACAGGCCGTTCTGATAGATTTGTCTGATTCTAAGGAGGAGGAGCAAGGAGCAGTGAAGACTTTGAACTTTCAAGGTTACCTAGAGAATTTTCTCAGGTGTTGACCTGCTTCACAGGGGTGGAAGAATTTTCAGGAGGGCAGGGTGAGCATATGTAAGACCCAGTAAGGAGGTGATGGGAAAAATGAGCTGCCCCGTTAGAGGGTCTTCACTGTTCCCACCTTCTTGCTCCTAAGCGGCAAGAGCCACCCTGAGGATGGAGTCAGCAACTTTACTGAAAGGGAGGGACAGAGGGTAGGATTTCATTTTGGGTTCAACTCTTTACATGGCCAGATGCTTCTCCCTCAAGTTTGGTAGAAGGCTCCTTAGGGTTCATACTGTTTTGTAATTAGTTCAGTTTCAGTAAGAGAAATACAAGTCTGATATTCAAAAGGACCAGCTCACAACAATGATTCCTGGGTGTGAAGGAACATAGCTCAGATTTGAGAAAAACATCCTCTTTTCAAATATGTTGGTGCACGGCTAGTTTGTGTGACATATTTTTTGGAATAATCTCACTATCTGAGGGTATTTTCCTTTGGGGTAAGCAGGTTCCTTTAGAAAGTATCTGTTGGATTCAGCTTGTAATGCATATATTTTGCCAGTGTGTGGCATACCATTTGAGTTCTTCTAGAAGTTTCATTGAGTAATGCAGAGCACTGGCTCCTCAGGACTAGCTTGAAAGAAAGAAAAAGAAAGAACAAAAAGATTACATGCTTTCAGCACTGAGTGACAATCAGGCTTGTGAACTGATGAGGTGGCTGGATTTAAGGACTGATTAGCTGGTTAACATCTTGATCTCCTGGCTTCTGGCACTTCTGTCAGTGAAGAAAAAATAGATCTGGTTAGGTTTTTGCCTTGTCAACAAAATGAATAACTTGAGCAGTTATAAATGTAATTTCTTGACATGGTGTCATAAACAATTTATGCAACTCAAGTGATTATTTGGTATGACGTAAGTAGGCTTAAGTTGTGGGCTAAAATATAGATATAGTATCAATCTTACACAGAATATTAGATGAAAACCCCTCTAGTGGGGATTCCCCCACCCCATCTAAAGCTGGCAATACTCACAAGTCCATATGAGTGATGGTGTTCTCTCTCCAAATTAGTCATCAGAATGGATGCTTTCTCAGACAGAAGTCTGTTATTCTTATTTTCAGACCAGATAGGGTACAGAGCCAGGTTTATCTTGGATACAAAAACTAATGTATGGAGACACATGTCTTTATCTAAATAATCAGGGATGGGGAAGTCTGTAAAATATGACTTTATATCCAGCAGAAATAGGGAACAGTTAATAGAAGACTTTTTGGGTTGTTCACTTGCTTGTGCTAAGGGAGGAATGACGGGACCTTGTGTAGAGCCAAAAGACTCATTTGTATCTTAAGCCAAGATATGATTGTTTGTACTTACTCAATGTCTCTTAGGACATTTTTACACTTTAAGGATCTAGCAAAAGGAGAAGTACAAGGAAGGCTACATTTACTCACTTGGAGTAAACTCCATTGTACTAAGTAAGACTTGTTTCTGAGCAAACATGTATCAGATTGTAAAGTAAGCTTTTTTACTTAACTGTTAAGGGGTCATTATGCTACTGTCCAGTGGAAGATTCATGGGCTCTTGATGTGGATCATCTCATACACTTGGCACATTACATGACAATTTTTGTCTTTCCCAAACATGTGACAGAAATTTCAGCATAATATTGCTGTGTTATGTGGTAGCTTAATAAAACAGCCCTGAGGTTGATGCCAAATTAATCAAACAACCATTTTGGCCTCTGCTGTGGGCTGCATGCATCTGCCACATCCACATTTGCTGCTCACACTTCACCACAAGAACTGTTGTATGCACTCTGTGAACTGAATGGTTTGAATTCCATGTAGGACTGAAGTGTGTGAACAGTGTGTCCCAGGCAGACATTTTAGAATGTTTCTTTTACCCTTTCAGTCTTCCCTTTGCCTGCCATGCACTTGGCCATGCACAACACAATAAATGTGGGTCTGCTGGAACAAATGTTTGCTAAGACTAAAGTCTTGATTCTTCAGAGACCATTTCCTGGTATCTAATAATTACCTGACTGTAAAAAGGCAAACCCAACACTTAATCATGGACCAATGATGATCATTTGCCTGGATCTGATTATTATGCTGATAAATGTGAAATGCAAGACATTAAAACGAGAAGAAAACAAGATCTTCTTTCATTTGCCTTAAAGTTTAAAGGCTGCACTTTTGCAGCCCAGTTCCAGCAGCATAGGTGCCTTCCTGCCTAGTAAGACTATTAGGAAATCAAGAAATTGTATATAAGAATAACTATTGTATCCAAATAAGGACATAAATGTGCACTGGTTGTGTATACTATGAAAGAATATGGTACACAATGGGAGTGTACCCCATTGGGAAGTGCAGCTGTTCTTTAAAAAGTGAGATATCTCTGGAAATAGAAAGCAACGGTGCAGTGCAAAGTTCTTCCTTGTATGTACTATAGTCATAGTGAACTTGAAAAGGAACCATGACTTCACACAAACAGCAGATGAGAAGGAATGCCTGTTTCTGAACTATCATGTCCAGTTGCAGGTTAGAGCTCACATGACTGACTGAGTGCCCCAAAGACACAGGGACACAGGGACTTTCCTTATCATAAGTCAAGGCCATGGGTCCATTGGTCCCAGTACAGTCTACACAGATCTGGTTTGCATGATCAGTGGCAGCCACCATGGCTTAAATAAGCCACAGTGGGTTGCAGAACATGCTGGGCAGCACTGTGAATATTGAAGTTGTGCTAGGCAGTTCCTGTGACTTATTGTGATGTAAGAACCTGGACATGGTGGGTTGTTACCTTGGGTAACAAGCCACCCAGAAACTACGGGCTGTGGTAGTCATGCCAGCCAGCCCACTGACTAGCAGCAGCTCTTCAGGGATTCAGGCAGGTTTATTTTGTGCCCTGTCTGGAGATGTCAGGGACTGAACCTGAGACCTTTTCCCTGGAATAAAGGCATGCTGCGACTGAACTGTGGTTCTTTGTCTTAAGATAAGCCTCAGAACTCTCAACATAGAAAATTAATGGCTAGAGAGAAAACTTCTAGCCTGGCACACGCCACAGTGCTGCACCTGCTTTGTGGATCTAGTAATATGAGGTATTTCTGGTTTCCTAAATGCTTTAGATGCCTCTTATCCATTGGTAGTAAAACTAGAGAAATTTCAAGGGTTACAATGCATCTTCTTTGTGAACAGAGGAGCAAGGCTGGCACCTGTAGTTCAAAACACTCTTTTTTAAATTCCACCAGGTACGAAATCAGCACTGGAGCCTTATAATGGAAAGTGTAGTCCCATCGGACAAAGGAAACTATACCTGCATAGTGGAGAACATACATGGATCCATCAATCACACATACCATCTCGACGTTGTTGGTGAGTAAATTCCCAATGGCTACAAGTTATCATTTGAAAAATGGTTGTGATTGCTTTTCTTCTTACTCCTCTTTACAAATTAAAATCGACTTGGCATGAAAACATGTGACCTGCTGCAACAAAGTGTTGTAGTGTAGTCTTGTGTTTACTACTTAATCCTATGGCTGAGGAGGTTGAAAAAAAAAGTTAGCATTAAGGACAAGGGTCCCTGCTCAGGATCTTACTAAAATTTACTTGTGTTAATTTTTCATTTGTTTGAATACTTAAACTTGTGCAAGTCTGTATGTGAGCCTGTGGAATATGAGATTTCTAAATGCAACAAAGCATGGAGTTGGAGGGCACGGTTTAAGCAGTTCCATGTCTAGTCTGAAATAGAGCTGAGGACCACATTGTTGGACTGTTGTAAGCACAGTCCTTTAACCAAGTATTTGGGTATTATAGTAAACGATGCTCCAATATTGCTGTACACAACTTTCTTAGCCCAAGTTGCATTATGGTTGTCAGTCCATCCTATTCCCAGATATAACTTGGTTGTATGTATGCATGTTGTATGTATGTATATATAAATTTTAGAGCTGCTTTTCAGCCTAAGTTGGCTTGTAAGGCAATTTACAATTAAAATTTAAAACATTTATTCACCCACTCCTCTACTTAACATTTCACACATTGGGTTTTTAAGTTGCTGATTTGGTTTTTTTGATTTTTTTTTTTAGTCCAGCTACTGCTTGTTCTTTTCATATTTCTTTGTTCTGCAATCCTTGAAGTTACTCAGGTCTGTTAATCTCTGTGTCTTGTATACCTGGTGGTACAGTTCTGGATATAAAGAGGGATCCATAAAGCAAAATAGTGGGAAGCAGAACAGATAACAGGAAATATTTCTTTACAAAGCACATGGTTAAATTAAGAAATTTTCTACCTAAAAATGCTACACTAATTCTACACTTAATTTTTTAGTGATGGCCACCAATTAAAAGAGGATCAGACAAATTGTAGTTGATCAGACTATCAGTGGCTCATAGTCCTGACAGCTATATGCTACCTCTGGATCAGGCTGTATGTAAGCCTGTTATTTGGTTGGGAAGACGCTGTTGCACTTGCGTGTTTTCCATATGCATCCATCTGAGCATCGTGTGGACAGAATGCTGGCCTAGATAGGTCTTTGGATCCTCTTATGATCTTAGAAACTTGAGAAATGCCAACCACTGTTAGAATATATGATTGCTTCTTTAAGGATAGGCCCTTGGCAAAATGTAGTTATTTTTAAATAGCTTGCTTTAATTTATGGGAAGGATTGCCGCTTTAAGACCCAAGGAAGTGTAGTGTCTTGTAGAGTTGTAGATACTTTTTTTTCATAAGCTCCCTATTCAGTGGAGGTTAACTAAGCTGGAGACTAAACCATTTCTGTTTGAACACTTGTTTAAACAATGTTTATTGAAGGTGCAGCTCCAACGGCTGCCAGGAATTGTAGTAAATTGCGTTCCACATCACTCCATCCTGTACAGACCAGCTGCTGAAAGGGTGCAGCTGAATTGTGCTTGCACACCAGGGAGTAGGTGGGTCCACAATATTGATCACCGAAGGAAGCAGAGGGAATATGTACTGTTCTCTCTGAAGACTATTTTCCTTCCCTTTGCAGGGCTTTTGAGAACTGCAAAGCAGAAAGCGGGAAGGGGATGTGTGGGAGGAATAAAACTGCTTTAAAATGGTGGAAATACAAATGCCAAAAGTGTCACTGTCTTCACCCTGGAGTGTCTAGTTATATTGCTTGAAGATTCACCCCCCCCAAAAAAAAATTTCTGTAATCAGAGCAAATATTGAGCAGAAGCCCATCATCTCTTCTTCCTCGTTGAGCTTTTTCAATGCTTTACATTCAAGAATATTCTGCCATTTATTTTTCCTGGCAGAAAATATTAGTGTCTTGCATGAATGAATGGAATGGTAATGAGAGTTATGTCATTTATTGCTAAGTCTGCTACTTTCATAGAGGATCATAAAAGTAAACAGTAAGGCCAAGATTTTCCATCATGGTTAGTGGTTTCTGAGTGCAATGTTTTGTTTTCGTTCTTCTTCTTTTCAGAAATGCACCTTATAAAAACATTAATCTCATTTTCCTAAAGAAATCTATAGTATCTGTAAACACTGGATGCCTTTTAGAAGATGTAGTTTGTCAGTATTGTTTCTTTCTATGTTTATTTAGTAATGGTAGCAACATTATAGAATGTGGAACTTTTTTTTTGTGTTCCATTATATTGAATCATTCGGTGTGTTGAGTGCCTGTTGGTGGTTTCAGGCAGGGCATGATAGGCTTTGTTTGTTGAGTTCTAGGATAGTGGAAATAGAGCCGAGATGCTCCTTAGCCTACAAGTTCTGTCCGCAGGAGTACATTTCTGCGCTCAGTCAGCTACATTGCAGTCACAGTTGTCATTGCTGAGCAGCACCCCATGCTCCAGCACTCTTTAAGGGTCTCTTGCTAATGCTTGCCCTGCACTCTCTTTCACATTGTTTTCTTCCACCCCTTTGTTCTGAGTGATGCCAGCTGGCTGGCTTTAGCCACCGTTTCAGTTTCTCACAATGCCCTGGAATGATGCTATGTCAGGGACATCGTGCAAAATGTAAAAAGCCAGCAGCTAGTGCATTGGAGAAGCACGCCTCGGGTACAGCTGCTGCCACTGCTACCCACTCCTACCAGGTAAGCCCAGCAAGGCTTCATAGAGCCAGAGTGGCGTAGTGGGTAAGAGGCCAGGACTGGGACTCAGGCAATCTGGATGCCAGTTCCTACTCGGCCCAACCTACCCTCACAGGGTTGTTGTTGTGAGGATTAGATTGAGAGGAGGAAGGGGATTATGTAAGCCACCTTAGTGTTCCTAGAAGGAAAACAGGCAGGGATATATATAATGAATGAATGAATGAATGAATGAATGGAGGGGAGCTGCCAGGAGGCACTTTATCCAGGGCTACCTTGAACCCTTATTCATGTAGTAGTGCAGTTTTTCCTGAACCCAGTTCAGAAAGAAGTTGATTAGCTTCATATCTGATCATTTCCTTGTGTAATATAATCATCCCTTGGAAATACAGCATACAAATAAGATGGATCCTAGCATAGACTTCCCTTTGAATTGCTAGGGTTTCTTTCTTTTTTTCTTTCTGAATTGCAAATAAAGTGTTGATTTTACATGGGGACTGTGGTTTGAAGTCTTAGAGTCCAGGAAGGATTATTCAACTTGATAGATTGGCTTCCAGTTTTTCCTGTATAAGTTGTTATGCATTATATATACACATGAGCAGACTGTCACAAACCCTATATGAGTATCTCTAGATTTTCTAGAGTCTAGAAGTCTAAAACGTCTCTAGACTTTTCTCTAGAGAGAGGCTGTGAATATCTCTAGAGAACTAGGTGACACATTTGGTCATATGTCATCAGTGGCCACGGAGTTGCTGGAGATATTCATGGCTTTTCAAGAGATTGACATTCTTGAGAGATAGTCAAGGCTATCGCTAAAAAACTATGTGGCATCTCTAGGGATCTATGCAACACATTTGGCGATGTGCCATCAGTGACAGCCTAGTTCCCTAGAGGTAGGGTATTCACATCTTTTTGTTCTGCAGCATCAGCTTGAGCATACCCAAAACAGCATGTTTCAGGGCATGTGTAGGATGTAGTTTCCCTTTCGTTTGCCTCCGAATAGGAATATGGTGCTACATTCATTAACCAAACACAGATGGTGGTTAGATGACAAATCCAAGAAAAAGGTGGGCTGCTGCAGGAGAGGCGAGGGCCAGGGCACGGCTGCCGACCAGCACTGGGAAGGTACGGCAGCAGGTGATGGTTGTTGGGGACTCCCAGCTGAGGGGCACTGAGTCAGCGGTGTGCCGCCCCAACCTGGAGACAAGGGAGGTTTGCTGCCTGCCGGGCACACGCATCCGGCATGTGAAGGAGAGAGCGGAGCATCTTGTTTGCTCCGGGGATCACCAGCCGCTCCTGGTGATCCATGTGGGCAGAAACGATGTGGCCAGGCAGGGTGTGGTTGGGGCCACCAGGGACTTTGAGGCCTTGGGGAAGAAACTCAGGGAGCTGAAGGCCCAGGTGGCCTTCTCGTCAATCTTACCTGTCCGGGGATTTGGGCCAGGAAGGGACAGGAGGGCCTCCGAGGTGAACGACTGGATTAGGGTGTGGTGCCAGAAGGAATGTTTCGGGTTCCTCGACCACGGCACTCGTTTTCTTGCCAATGGACTTCTGGAAAGGGACAGGTTACACCTCACGAGGATGGGGAAAAGGTCCTTTGGAAATGTTCTAGTGAGCTTCATCTGGAAGACTTTAAACTGAGCGGGGGGGGGCTCAGGCCCCCCAGTAACATGTCTGCACTGGTCAAGTGTGGGGGGAGGATCAGGACTCTGGGAGCAGGGTTTTAGAGATACTGCAGGGACTGACAGGACTCCTAGAGAGAGGGTCCAGGTATCACGGAGGATGGGAGGAAGGAGGAGGCTGGGAACTCCAAGGAAGGGAAGCGGTGGGAAGGAATTGAGGTGCATGTACACCAATGCTAGGAGCATGGGTAATAAGCAAGAAGAGCTTGAAGCTCTCCTGGGAATAGGGGGGGTATGATCTGGTGGGAATCACAGAAACTTGGTGGGATGAAAGGCAAGTCTGGAATGTGAACATAGAAGGGTATCACCTTTTTAGAAAGGAAAGGAAGGGAAAGAGAGGTGGGGCCGTGGCTTTATACATCAGGGAAGGGATAGGATGCAGTGAGATAGAATGCAGCACAGACAGGGATTCAGTAGAGGCAGTCTGGGTGAAACTTAGGGGTTTTGACAGGGAAAGAGACCTGACAGTGGGGGTATGTTATCACCCTCCAGGTCATCTTGAGACCCTGGATGATGTCCTGACAGGCCAGATTCTAAGGATATCTCGGGGGAGAGACACAGTAATTATGGGGGATTTCAATCTCCCGGATATGGCTTGGGAGACTCACTCAGTGGTGACAGCCATGTCACGTCACTTCCTAGAAGCTATTGAGGGAGCGTTTTTCACACAGAGGGTCTGAGAGGTGACGAGGGGGGGAAACATCCTTGACTTGGTCTTGACCAATAGGGAGGAGCTGATAGATGAAGTACAGATTAGGGGAGCTCTGGATGCGAGTGATCACTCCATCCTTTGCTTTGAGATCAGGGGACTGCGGACGGGCAGCAGGTCGGGCACTAGAAGCTGGGACTTCAAGAGGGCCAACTTTGGCCAACTGAAGGCCAGACTGGGGAAAGTCTCCTGGGATAGGTTACTGGAAGGTACGTGAGTTGAGGAGGGGTGGATAGCACTCAAAAGGGAGGTTTTGGAGGCGCAAACCTTGACGATACCTCTAGTCAGTAAGGTGGGGAGCCGGAGGAGAGTGCCGCCATGGATGCGAAAGGAGGTGGTTAGAGGGATTAGACGAAAGAGGAACCTCCGTAGGAAATGGGTACTGGGGGACATAGACAAAAGGGTATACTGGGAGGAGGAGGCCCGTTGCAGAAGGATTCTTCGCAAGGCTAAGGCTGATTACGAGCTGAGACTTGCCAAGAATATCAAAAAGGGCTTCTTTCAGCATGTAAATAGGTAGAGGAAGGGGAGACAAGTGGTGGGACCACTAAATAAGGAGGAAGGAGATCCAGTGACTGATATGAGGGAACAGGCACAGATGCTAAATGACTATTTTGCCTCTGTGTTCTCCCCAGAGAAGGATGGGGGATATCCACATAGGAGATTCGATGAGGCTGGGGACTTAGGGGCACAGATTAGAGTCACCCCCCCTTGAAGTCGAGGGGCTCCTCAGGGCATTGGACATTACAAAGATGCCAGGCCCTGATGGGTTACACCCGAGAATACGTAGAGAGTTGGCAGGGGTTCTCTCACGCCCGCTGGCCTTCATTTTTGAGACCTCGTGGAGAAAGGGAGAAGTTCCAGAAGACTGGAGGGTGGCATCAGGGGTCCCAATTTTCAAAATGGGTAGTAGAAAGGACATGGGGAATTATAGACCGGTTAGCCTTATGTCCATTGTAGGAAAAACAGTGGAAAGGCTCATAATAGAGAGAGATCTAGTGATGCTAGATAGGGAAGGGAGGCTGACAGCCACACAACTTGGCTTCCGCAAAAACAGGTCCTGCCAGACAAACCTTGTGGAATTCTATGACAAGGTTTCGAGATGGCTAGATGGAGGGGGTGCAGTGGATGTGGTATGCCTCGATTTCAGCAAGGCCTTTGACAAAGTGCCCCATATCCTGGTGGAAAAACTGAGGAGTTTTGGGATACACCAAAGCACTGTCTGGTGGATTAGGGCATGGTTGACTGACTGAAAGCAGAAGGTAACCATTAGCGGGGAATCATCGGGATGGCGGCCAGTGACAAGCGGGGTCCCCCAGGGCTCTGTCCTGGGGCCGATCCTA
>NW_025335268.1:109502742-109536315 GCF_004798865.1 Varanus komodoensis | reverse complement strand
TAACCATTGGCGGGGAATCATCGGGATGGCGGCCAGTGACAAGCGGGGTCCCCCAGGGCTCTGTCCTGGGGCCGATCCTGTTTAATCTTTCCATTAATGACATGGAAGAAGGGGTGAACAGTCTGCTGATCAAATTCGCAGATGACACTAAAACTGGAGCAGTGGCCACAACTGAGGAGCAGGTACTCCAGATCCAAAAGGATCTGGACAGATGATGGAAGTGGGCAGGAGACAACAGGATGGCGTTCAATGTGGATAAGTGCAAGGTCTTGCACCTGGGGCATAAGAATAGCTGTCATAAGTACAGGTTAGGTGATAAGTGGCTGGAGAGCAGCACTTGTGAAAGGGACCTTGGCGTACTGGTTGACTGCAGGCTAAACATGAGTCAACAGTGTGATGCGGTGGTCAGGAGAGCGAACGCCACCCTTGGTTGCATAGCCAGAAGTGCGGTTTCTTGATCAAGAGAGGTATTACTACCACTCTACACGACTCTAGTGCGCCCGCAACTGGAGTATTGTGTTCAGTTTTGGGCCCCTCATTACAGAAAGGATATAGCCAGGTTGGAGTCAGTGCAGCATAGGGCCACAAGGTTGGTGGCCGGTTTGCAGGGGATGCCGTATGAGGCGAGACTGAGGGAACTGGGTCCCTTCAGCCTGGAGAAGAGGAGACTCAGAGGGGATATGTTGGTGACAAAGAGGTATGTGAGGGGATGTCACATGGAGATGGGTAGAGACCTGTTCTCCCCTGCAGAGGAAGGCAGGACACGCTCCAATGGAGCAAAGCTCAGGGAGCCAAGGTTCCATTTGGATGCCAGGAAGCGCTTCCTGACAGTCAGAACCCCGAGGGTGTGGAATGGGCTTCCACGGGAGGTGGTTGAGGGTGAGGGTGTTCAAAGATAGACTGGACATGCACATGGTGGGCATGTCATGAGTGGAGCCGGCTGGTGCTGGAGGTCAGACTAGGTGGCCCGGGAGACCCCTTCTGACTCGCTCTGTTTTCTATGTTTCTATGTGTGTAAAGTTCATGTTTACCACACAACCAACTACTAATGACTGGTTACTGTATGGTGAATAGATATGGTTTACAAATCAGCACTTGGTCAGGTCTGAATGTTGTATAGGTTCACCACATTAAAGGAAGCCTGCAATGAAATGCACCAGATTTTAAATGGATGATTTGGTTCTTTTAGATGTCAGTATGTGATAGAAGGTGAAATCTTCTTTACTACTTGGCTGGCTAATTTGGATTGTCATCCCATTCTAGTGTTTACCCTATGTAATTTGGTCATCTGGATGGGCTTGGTGGGATGCAGGGATGTGTGTCTGTGTGCTTGTGCGTTTGGGACAAATTGTCAAGCATGTCCCTTATCTGTTCCTCTTTGAAATCCTCCACTGATGAGGGTATTGTCAGATATGAGAACATAGACAAGGTGAACTGAATTCAGTAAAGAGAAGTAGCCATTTCACATTTTTCAAACTTAGATTTTGAAATGATCAGGAAACTTAATTAAGTTTGAAAAAGAATATACATGCATAATCCGCTACAGAGTTTGTGATCAAAGTTTGGAGGTTTTGCACAGAAGTCATGTTTTACCATTACACTTTAATCTTTTCATCTTCCACATGCCTTTTAATCTTCCATGGAGTAATGAGAAGGAAGAGGTAACCATAACCGCAGTTGAACAGCTTGGAATGATGGAGGGAAGGGAGCCTCTCACACGTTCTTCATCTTTGACTAAGCTGTTTGTTCAAAATATTCCACTTCTCTTCAGCTACGCAGTGTATTTCCTCTTTCTTTTTCTTTTCAGAATTGTTTAGCTTGTTCCAGGGCTTACTTGTTTAAAATTAATAGTAATGAATGAAGTTAAAATACAGCATTGCATTATAGTAATGTGTCTATATGGCATGCTGTAGTGAAATCTCCTATTATGTCACAGATTTTGGAGGTTTCCCAGGAAACCTCTTGCCAAATAGTGACACAATGCTATGTTGGGAATAGCCATTATTAACTTGCATGTAATAACTTTTGAAAGCCTGAATCTTTCATCATGTACACACTAAGAGTAAGCAGAATGAACAGGTTTTCATTTGAAGAGCATACACTAGATACTCTCAGCTGCCATTGCAGACTTTTGGATCCAGCATATACTTCATAAGCCAATACTTTTCTGCAAATGTGAAAGAAAACCCACAATGCTGAAATAAAGGGCAAAAATTCTTAGTAGCAGTTAACTTTTGCTGCACGGTAGAATTGGTCTGAGGATTTAAAGTCAGAAGGCATTGTCTTCAGTCGGACACTAGATCATCCTTCACATCTTACATTTTCCTGCTTGTTTGCTGATGCTAAAACATCTGCTTGTTTACAGACCGAGTGGTGTGTGGGGCGAAGGTGGGGGTTTCCTCTGGCTTCCAGTTTGAGAGGACAGAAATATATGCAGGAGGGCTCTGTGAAGCTCTTGTCACTTGGTTGGCATGGCAAGGCTGGGAGTGAAACTGGTGGCAACTAATGTGAACCACTTCAGTGTTATTCATAAACCCTTCCTATTGCTTTTCTGCATGAATGTGCAGATTTTTTGAAAATTTTGTGTTCGTTTGTTCCTCTCCCTGAAAGAAAAGTAATTATTCACCTTAAGTTGGTGATCTCTAATATCTTTTCATTCTTTTCATTTAGCTTGTAACCCTAAGCATGCTTAGACAGAAATGACTCCTGTTCCTTCCAGCATGCTGGTTGAGGTGTATTACTTCTGCACAGGATCATGCCCTTAAACAGCCCGACAGTTTGGCTTCCTGGCTTCCATGGTGCATATGCCAGGCTGCTTGAAGCACTGAGTGACAGCACAAAACATGATAATAGTAAAGCATGTTTCACTTTCCACCATTTCAATACATTCAAAGATGTCTTGATTTTATTACTATATGGCCCAATAGCCATCTGGCAATTACAATGCAAAAATACAGTAAGAATACAATATAAGCATACAAATAACAGTAGATCATAAGAATTATAGTGCAAAATTTACAAGCCAGATTTAAAACCAAATATAAACAAGTACAGTAAGTACTATAAAATTAGATATGAGACTTGTTAGAGAGCTGCCAGAACGTCCCCATATGAGCAGCTGCGAGGCGACAGCCTTGATGCAACGACATCTTCCCCTGCCCTATTGCTTCCCACACTCCTTGTTTCCAGACTGTCACCACTCATTGCTACCTTCCTGCAGTAGCTGCTTGCTTGCGGCTGTGTCTCTCAGCTTGGCCTTGTTGCCTTAGCAGTAGCTGGGCCACTGGAAGAAGTTTCAAGGGTTGAGATATGAGAGAGCTACCCTGGGCCGGACATAAGGTGGCTGGGGAGCAGAAGGAGGGGAACAGGTAGGAACAACCAGTCGGTTAGGTCCTTCCCTGTGGCTTGGGGGGCCCTAAGAGGCCAAGAAAAGCTGATAGCTGCAGTGATACAGTGCACAGCTGCTGGAGAAGAAAGAGAAATAGAATGTGTGGCAGAGAGAGGAAGCAAGCCTGTGAGGGAGCAATGTGGGTCAAAGCAGCTCCAGCCAGAGAAATTGTGAAAACCTTCCCTTAAATTAATGCACTTTCTTCAAACAGCAGCACAATAGGTAGAACATAGGTGGAAATCTACCTTGGTGTGTTGAGTAATGTGTGCTTATGCTTCATAATTATATTAATAAAATGTAAGTTTTAGTCTGTGCTATGAATTTCTTTCCCCACAAGAATCATACTGTGTCAGCTAAACTTATTGCTCACTGCATATATATGGGGAAAGAGTTTAATTACATTTATTATAAAGAGTGACTTTCAGAAGAGAACGGCATAATGAATTTTCTACATGATATCACCTCTTTTGACAAGCAAGAGTGGAAGAGGGAGTCTGAGCCCCCACCACGTTCTCAATGGCCACACATGATTTAGACATTACATCTGGATTCAGCATCTGGATTCCGATCTAAGGTGGTCTAGGCTTTATGAACATAGGAAGTAATCTTTCATGTACCATGTCTGTGCAATAAATGGATGATTTCAATGGGCCATAAAAATATTAGTGCAGTGTAGATTGCTTGCTTGAGTCCAAACCAAATGAACAAAGGGCATTGAAATGAATTGTCATGTGCCCCTTTGCACATATCGGCAAGGTTTTATGCCCAAAACATCACAATTTACTGATTGTGAGCTGTCCCAAGATGCCATATATAAGGGATGGCATATAAACCTTTTGAATGAATGAATGAATGAATGAATGAATAAATAAATAAATAAATAAATAGTATCCAATAAAAAAACCAACAACATTCCCATTGTTTCCAGATAATAAGTAAGAGTAGTCTTGGGGACTTTCCAAATGAGTGTTCAGTTTCACTGCTCGAATTGCATGTTGACCTTTGCACAAAGTTTCATGATTCTTTTAGGTGGCAATAGAAAGCCCATGTCAGGATACCTATACTGCTGTTCTCCCAAATTTTTATAAGTTCTTGGCTAGGTGTCTGTTCCAGTTTCTCAATAATTAAAGTAATGAATTAAGAAAATTTAAATATGTTAACTAGAGGTGCAGACATAGGGAAGTGGTGATTTGCCACATTCCTAGCAGATTCACACAAGTACCTGTAACCACTTTTGATCACATTCACATGAGCAGAGAAAGCTTCCTTGTACTGCATCAAGATTGTTTTGCCTTGTAATTGTCCCAGTTTGCACATTAGACTAAGCAATGTTGTGATTTGCTGGAATCTGCTTTGCCAAATCTATTCCTGCAAATGAACCAAGGCTTATCAACCAGCTGCAAAACACAAATAGAAGCTGTACTTGGTTGTTGTTACGTATGAACAAGAAGTCATTGCTTGTGATGTTGTCTGAACTTAGAAATTTGTGCTGTTGCCTCCTCTTAGAAAGAGGCACCCAGCAAGAGCAGCCTGAAACTGAAACTATTCTGAAGGCTGGCAAAATGGGCAGGGGAGAGAAATGAACCAGAAATAGGGAAAAGGAGCCACGGTTAGTTTGCTTATCTGCTAGAAGACAATTCTTGGCTAAAGCAGCAAACATGGTTACCATAAACCATGGCTTCACCAATACATAGGAATGCAGGTTGTCTCTACACTGAATGGAATTAGCTCTCCTGAGTTTGAGGCAGGAGTCTTCCCAAACAGTATGTGAAGGACCTATGGATTGGACTTGGAATCTTTTGTGTGGGAAGCAAGCAATTCCAAATGACAATCACAATGCATGCAGAATATATATATACAGAATTTTTTGTAAACTGTTCAGAGCCTATGGGAATTGGTAGTATATAAATATTAAGACAAATACTTTATTTATTTATTACATTTTTATACCATCCAGTAGCCCAAAGACTCTCTCATATTTTCTCAGGTAAGATCATAATTTTCTCACAACCTGAGAATAGTTAACTGTATTTTCTAATAGAAAATATTTCTGTCTGAAAGATGAAAAAATTCAGTACATCCATAACTGATGCTCAGCCTTGAGGGGTATTTGTATGCAACACAGTAAGAAACAGATTCTCATTTATCAATGTCTAATAAACTGATTAGATTGGAGTCACATTATGCAGTAAATGTGTCCTGTTCATATATCAGCGTGGCTGGAAACATTTATCTTTGAGGAAAGATAATATACACCTTATGAAAAAAATAGCAATCCTTTTTGCATTCATATTATCATATGGGTGAAAATGTATACACAGAGAAGGGAGGTGGCTTACACCAAAATTACTTCAGGCCACATACACAGCACAACAAACACTGGCTTGGTTCTGACCAATAGCAAGCCGTGGTCTATAAAAGGCATCTTGGTTCCATGTGTCCCATAAATTTGCAGGCCACTGGCAAACCAGAACCAATATCCAGCATTTTTCCTGAATTGATAAATAATAGCTCCAACTGATGGTTCCGTTTCTGAAAGCTACTGGCCGTGAGCAGGAGTGCACAGCTACAAACACTTGCAGCCTGTGGTCACAAGAGGCTCCCCAGGTGTCAAGAAGCTGCTTAGTCACCAAGCAGGGGGAAAGAAAAGAAAAACCTGTGTAATCGCTTATAGTTCTTGCCACAGAATCCTCATTTGTAGATTGACGGAACTGTCTGGATTTCTCCTGTCCACTTGCCAGGACACCAGGAATGGGGTTTCTCCAGCAGGAACCAAACAACTTGTTTTGTTTCCTTTCTTTTTCTGGAAAAGTCCTAGGATGTCAGGATCCTTTGGCAAGAGAGTGGACTAGAGGACAGCTAGGGGGCAGGATTCATGGATGGGAAGGTGCCTAGCGACTCAAGTTTCTGTTGTGGTAATCTGATCTAAGCAGGTGCCAGACCTCAGGAATGCTCTTGGACAGGCCCTCAAACTGAGTGAGTGAGTGAGTGAATGGGGCATTTGTGTCTCATGTCAGTCAATAGAAGTTTGTACGTTATAAGTGAATGCACATGAAAACATGTGCATTCTGGTACGGTACATGTGAACATGTGTGACCCTGCAACTGCAGCAGACACCTAAGGGCTGAAAAACACACCTCTGATCTTGAGACTAAAGTGCTGATCAGATGGAAAATGAAAGTGGACAAAAGAGCTCTACTTTTGGAAGCTAAATGGTTCTGAGCTGCAACTGGTGAAATAAGTGATTTGCCATCATATTATAACTAAGCCACAGTCATTTTCAAATATTTTATTGTAATTATAACTATACGTGAGAGTATTTGAAAGGAAAACAATTTGGGAATTCCTCAAATAAAGTTGTCTTCCTTTATCCACAAATAAATGGTGCTCTTGAAGTTTATGCAGTAGAATCCATACTAACTTTTCTACATTTACCCCCGTTTACCTTTGTTACCTCTTGATTTTTGTAACCCTGTTTATATGAATTTTTGGTTGCATATTTTTAATGAGAATTTTATGTGGTTGGCTAACTTTGGCTGGGTGAATCTGAAATATTGAATAAATTGTCATTCAAAATTCCATAGGCCTTCCTAAACCTGGGCCCCTCCAAATGCATTGGAGTCCAATTCCCACCATCCCCAGCCAGCATGGCTGCTATAGTCCAATACAGCTGGAGGACACCTGGTTTGGGAAGACTATATTATTATAACAAGAGAGAGATCCAACTTTAAAAGGCAACATTGTAAGTTTAGCATTCATTATTCTCAAGCAAGAGTTAAATGTATGCAGTCTACCCAAGTTGAAACTTGTGTTCTGGCAGTGATATTACTGTTGTTGACTAACTCTTTACGGGAGCAAGGATAAGCCTGTCATGCTTACCTGAGCACTTGAGGGCAGAGACATGCTGAGACAGGGGCAAAGGCAGGCAGGAATCCACGCTGGAGCTCGCCTCTAGCTATTTGGATAAAGTGAGAAGGAAGAAATGTTCTTTCAAAGAAGTGAAAAGCCTGTCTGTGGACTTTGCACCTGGCATGGGGCTTTTGGCAGCACTCGTACAACTATCTGAAAGAAAGAGAAGGGGAGAGGACTCTATCCAAAGTGTTTGGAGCTAGAGGCTGTGTGCTTTGCTGTGAGCGACTATTGTAGCTTCTCAAAGGCTTACGAATAAAATTAAATTAAATTAAAAAACAGGTGCTGTTACTTGTTGGATGAGTATGGAGCTGCCATATTTGCATTGCACTTTTTGGATCACATAGCCCTTTGCTTACTGCATTCTCTGCCACGTTATGACCATTTGTTCCAATATCTGATCTACTTTCACATACATACACGACAGCATGCGCTCTCTCCCTCTCTCTCTCTCAAATCCAGTAACCCAGAATTTATCAGAAAAATACTTCTGTTGAGAGCACATCCCTCCCCTTTTCCCTTTCCAGCATATCAAGGCTGAAGGTTCATAAAACACAGTCCTTTATTGAACGAGGCTGGCCATTAGGAGCTGGCTTTACAAGACAGATTAACTATTAATAAAGTGGCTAACAAGAGCATCTGTCAAAGTAATGAAGCAGGTCCCATGCTTTGTATTCAGATCTAGGGTTCAATACATGGCTCTAGGTAGGGCTAGAAAAGGTTCCTGTGTGAATCAGTTGCTGGTCAGTGAAGACAAGATGGATTTATGGTGTGACACAGTATAAGGCAGTGTCCTGTCGTCTTATGCAAAAAATAGCACACTGTACATTTCAGTGGACTCCCTAATAGTTGAACTCTTGAGGACACATGGTTCATGATCATGCTCTTAAAGTGGTCATTATATACAAATTGCAGCAGCAGCAAGTGTTTGGAGGAGAAATAATTATGGCACAGTCCCTGGAGTGTGTAAATGTTATGTAAAACTAGAATATTCTATGTCGGTTTTAGGTTTGTGCCCTGCCCCCTTGGTTGGAATGTGAACTTGGACATCCTGCTGTGGCAATGACATTGTCCCTCTGCCAACTTTCAAATATAGCAGATTGGGCTTTTCAGTATCTCCAACTGGTGGTGAGCTCATGCAGCACTGCCATGGTATGGCTGAGCTCAGATGGCTTTGACATGATTTTTACCTCTCAGCACTCCTGGCTCCTATGGAGCTTCAAAAAACACGGTGATATATCTCCTAAAGAATCTTAATGCAAAATTTAGAAGTTTTCTCTCTCCATTTTGCAGAGAGAAATTGGGTCTTGCATTTCACATTTCAGAGTAGTTCTTTTTTGTATACTTTTTTCAATCCAACAGTGTTTTTAAATAAAATAAAATAAATACTTCTCAGACACTATTCATTGTTATGTTTCCCATATTCTTCCTCACCCGAGCAAAGCTTTTCTTGTTTGCTCAGATGTTCTAAAGCTTTGGCTTTTGGCTGTGCCATATTAGGGATCATATCGGTTAACGCCAAGATTAGCAGGGTAGACATTACAGCCGCTTTTCAGCAGAGACACATATTGCTCTGGAGAAGCTGATGAAATGCACACAGTGACAGACTAACAAAAGTTTTTTTTTTTTTTTTTTGCACAAAGGGTAGACTGGTATTAAGACCATTAGCCACTGCTGACAACTGAGCATTTTAAAACAAGAACATTCATGTCAGCTGCTGCCGGTTCCTGACTGCCTGGTGTTTCATTGTATCTCTTAAAACCTCTGTAATGCACACACTTTTCAATAATGTATTTTAATGCAGGTATTGTGAAACTGGGCCCAGAATTTATCAAGAAGCCTGACCCTTGTTCTCCTGTACCAGTGCAATTCCTTTTAACAGAAATGAGAATGACCCTGATAGAATATGCCAATACTATACTAGAGTCTATCTGCTTTGAGGCCTTTAAGAAGGCCTTAAAAAGAAGAGAAAGGAAAATCCAGTTAGTGCCCAGCAGTGCCACTATTCATTTCTTTCTTTTTGCTCCCTATGTTCACAGCATGCAATTGTGCTGCTGGATCTCTTGGGGTGTATGGCCATCCAGTAGACAGAGGAAAGCAACCTGGTCCTATCCAGGTTATAACTCACATCACCATCAGCTAGCCTGTCTTGCAGTCAAACATGATGGGAGTTGTAGTCCAAAACATTTGGAGGACACCAAGTTGCCTATCTGTGTTTGAGATAGCTGATATTTGAGAGGATGTGTACAAAGCACTTACTGGGCATATCTGCTCCCTGAAAGCTTTGAGCTTGCTTGGTCTCCTGCCACCTTTTTAAAAGAATGTGTCTTTCTTTCTTTCTTTCTTTCTTTCTTTCTTTCTTTCTTTCTTTCTTTCTTATTAATCACACACACAGATTTATATACAACTTATAAAAATTATAAAATATATAAGATTATAGCACTCTCTCATGAACTTTCTGAAAAGCCAAAGGTTTGCTGCCAATCACTCCTTAAGGGGTCCTTTTAGAATGTGCATCTCTTACTCTGCCCTCCTTCTTTTATTCCCAGTTGATGGCTGATCCTACCTGGAAGCACCTGCCTAGTATCTGTGAGGCCTTTAATGCTAAGTAGAGCTGTAGAGTGGATTGCAATGAATAATGTTTAAAAATGTCTATCCAAGGTGTGGTATGTCTCTACATTTTGTAGTTTCAAGAGTGACATAACTAGAGAAGCATAGAGGTGTTCTCTATTGAACCCAGAAGTCTGAAAAATCAATTTGGAGGCATTCTGTGGCAGCAGCAACAGAGAACAGAAAATTAAAAACATTCTGGTAGGCATACGGTTCATACATGGACTTCTGGATCACAGCCATTGTCAACATACCTGAGAGTTTTGTAAAGATACAGATTCCTGAGTGCTGCTAAGGATTAAATTGGTGATGAAAACAGAGACAGAAGTATGAGTCGAACTTGCCAGGCAAATTTCTTTAAAGATTAAAGAATGCTGACATATTTTTTTTAAAGACAGTCCTAGATGAGGGTACTTTGATGTTGAGGGATAAGGTTTTACAGAGGTGAAGGAATAAAAGCTGTAAATTTTTATTACACTCATGCATAATATTTCAAGTGCTTTTGACTTTGTATTTTCCAATCAGAGTGAAGTTAAATATGCCAACAATTCAGTATGATTTTAGAACTGGGTATAATATCTTTCCATATTATATAATACTTGTATAACACTTCATTCTATGGAGTTTAACAATACATTGTTTTCCTATAACAGGCATTCTGTTTCAATATTTCTATCTGAGAACAGGAGCTGTATAGGAGTTTGAATAGTGAGAATATCTGTTTAGTATTAACAATTCAATAAATATTTCTGTTTTTGAATAAAATAATTTTCCCTTGCCTTCACTGTCCCTCTCATCATGCAGCTTCTAGTAACAGGAAGTGTTCCTGGTGGAAATGTACCATTCAAGATGTGCCTGTTAAAAGTAATAGCTGAAGTTCAGTCTGGTTACACATGCATTGCATCCCATATGGGAACGAAGTGCACCTCAAGCCCTATCAATACATAAAGGACACACAGTGAGGGGAGACTGGGGAGCCGTTCATTGCCCCTATGACAACTCATTCAGAAGAACTGAAAGGCTGATTGCTGGTGTTAGCAATTTGCTACCACCACTTGAGGAATTTCCTCCTGTTACCCTGTACTCCCAAGTATACCAGTAGGTGTTGCTGCTGGGAGAAATGTTGGCCTGATTCACCACACAGGAACTCATTTCATCCAAGCCACTGGAAGGAGACAATGTATTTAGCTTCTGTGTAGCTACTATCTACGTGTCTTTCCTTCTTGCAGATTAAAACAAACAGGTTAGAGCGAAACCTGCAAAATTATTAACAGTTTTCTGGAGCTATTAAAGTAAGATCCCTATCCCTATTGTATCAGCACTCTAACTTTTATAGGTTTTGAGAGGACATATATAACAGTTTATGTATTCATTTTGGTAATAGCATTTAATGTAAATCAAGGAATGTCATTAAGGCAATTTTAGTTCAGTGGAATGTATGTTCTTTTACTTCTGCATATCTTATTCTATATGCTAAATACCTATCACAGAAACAGAGAGAGTCAGAAGGGATCTTCTGGGCCATCTAGTCTGACCCCCAGCTCTAGCCGGCTCCACTCATGACATGCCTACCATGTGCATGTCTAGCCTATCCTTGAGCACCCACACCAATGGGGCCTCAACCACCTCCTGTGGAAGCCCATTCCATACCCTCAGGGTCCTAACTGTCAGGAAATACTTCCTGGCATCCAAATTGAACCTTGGTTCCCTGAGCTTTGCTCTGTTGGAGCGTGTCCTGCCCTCCTCTGCAGGGGAGAACAGGTCTCTACCCACCTCTGTGTGGCACCTCCTCATGTACCTTTATGTCATCAACAGATCCCCTCAGAGTCTCCTCTTCTCCAGGCAGAAAAGACCTAGATCATCTGACTTTCCCTTAAATAGCAATTGCTTTCCCACAACATTTTATCACAAAACCAAGTAAATAATAAAACCAGAGCACACAAAATCCTTGCCCCCTTCCCTTTCAGTCCCTAGCTTCCACCTGTTCTAACTGCTTACTCCAAGCTCCCTCAACTGTCCGTCAAGATTGCACAGAAAAAAGCAAACTGGTTGAGAAAAGCTTGGGAGCACAGCTGCGCTCTTGTCAGCTAAGAGAGAAAAGATGTCCTTGGTCTGCTGAAATGTATGTGAATGAAGGAGAGTTTGGACTCTGTCAAAACTCTCCAGGTATCTGTCTGTTCCACTGATGCTCAACTTAAACTGATGGATTCAGTAGTAAATATGTCGGAGGAGTTAGATCTCACAGGACTGCAGTGGTTGTATCTCTTAATGTAATATCTATGTGTGCTTCTTTTTTCAAAAGCTTTTTCTCAGCTAAATTCATTTGTTTTTGGGACTTTGACAGCAGCCTACACAGATCCACTTGGCAAAGTTTATGGATATATTTCGGCATGAGATATTAGCATTGCCACCAGATTTTCAGCTTGAAATTGAATGTGCTTATGTTCCTGGTTCCACTCATGGTTCCAGGAGAGTGCCACCTTCAGATTCCTTCAGTTTCTGAGGGCATCAGCTACAGAGTATTTGCTCCACACTGTCACACAGAATGCATAATGATGAAATCATACTTCATTTCAATTATACAAAGAAAAGTTAAGATTGGCAAAGGTTCTTTACAGGGGCCAGAATGTTGGCCAGGGAACTTGGATTGCAGTATTATATTAAATATTATATTGGACACCTGGAAATCTTCTGTGTTAGCTATCAAGATAGTTAAAGAAGGTGCAATACTCTGTAGTGGTGGAGTCATTTCTGTCATCACAACTGGGTCTTTTTTTGTCTGCTGCAAGTGCTACTTAAGAAGTAGAATTGGCCTTTTGCCAGATTGTGTCTGTGTGTGTGAATGAGTATGTCTGTTAATGTTTATGTTGTTAGTAGATAAGTTCTGGGCATTTGGCCATGTACTGTGTTTTATTTTTATTTCAGAGGTTGAGCCTTCCCTGATACTAAAAAAACAAAAAAAAACCCCAAAAACAAAGTCTTATCATCCCCTTCAGACTTTTCTCTTTTGATATACAATTTAAAATCTCATTTTAAAAAGTTACTTTCTTTTCTGACTTGTTCATGTAACTGGTTAGAGTCAGGTGGGAAATTATTAAATTGGTGGCAAAAAGAAAAAAAATCTTGACATTTGTTTATTTTATTCTGACCGTTTTGGAATTTTTGCACTATTTATTTGTTTGTTTGTTTATATAAATATTATTTTTAATTTTCTTTAACCTTGATATAGATTAATACAATTGTTAATTGTTTTGAAAGTTTTGGGCTGAAAGGTACCACAGCAAAGATTTATATAATGTATCATTTAATTGTAGGTAAATTTAAATGAGCAGAACAGAGTGCTTTCTGAGTGAAAATAACTAAATACTGATGTGAGATTTTTAGAGGCAAATGAGCATTTGTGGAAAAATAACTTGATGAGGTTATTGTGATTATTGTGCTCAGCACAGTTCAAACTAGTGGTAATTCTAATTCATAAACAACTATATTTTATGATTATAGATGATAGTTGCTTTATATTTCTAAAACTTGGATATATTGATGGAGGCAGTGTATTGATAAGGTAATTGCTATGATTAGGGTATGGGCCTAATAAATACTTGTGTGTTATATTTCATCACTGGTTTGGCAGTCTAGTTGATACTGGTTATGATTATCTAATTCTTGGAAGGTACTTTAATGATATTTTAGACTTTGGGCTGGATAGGAATATGCCTACTTCTATGAGGCAAATATTGGTCTTCAGACCTATGCAGTTGAACTTGACTTGATGCTTGGAGAATTTTGCATCCCAGTGAGAGATACCGTATTTTCTTTCATCACTACATCAGAATTGTTTTTGATTAGATTATTAGATAGGTTTCCACAGCTCTGCTATGTCAAATAAAAGCTTGTAAGATTGATATGCTGATAATTTCAGATCATATTCAAGTTTGTCTGGAGTTGTAATTTTCAGGTTTGCCAAGCCTTTGGGTTGTTTTGGCGCCTGAATGTTTCTCCTTTGAATGATGAGGTGTTTCAAAATCAAATTTTTGCTGAGCTGCTTCAGTATTTGAAGAGGGGGGCACTGACCAATAAAGTCTTTATATATGGTCAAATTGTAGTGTATACAATTTGAATTGTATGCACAATGAATTGTAGTGTATACTTCTCATTAGTATTATTTTAAATGCAATAAATGCAATAAATGATATTTAACAAGAAATTGGAATCTTGTATACTCCAGTTTATTATTTCCAAAATGACACAAATTTACAAGAACAGCAGAAAATTAAGTATGAGTTGAATAATAGGCTTTCACAACAGGTGGGATTTGCTTTAGCCTGTTTAATACAGTGCATTGTGAAAATGCGAAAATGGAGAACATCTCAGTAAGAGATGTTTGACACATTGTCACATATGGCTGTTATTTCAGCTATTAAAAATGAGAATGATAGACTATGCTGTGAAAGAGGCAAATTCCATGGTAAGCGTAACCAGGAAAGGAATTGAAAATGAAACTGCCGGGTGGTGCTTCCCTTATATAAATTTCTCCCTCTGCCTTAATAGTTGAACTGGAGGTCATCCCATGAAGCTGACTGGTGAGAGATTCAGGAAAGATGAAAAGAAATACTGTTCACATAGTTAAACTATGGAATTCGCTGCTACTGGATGTAGTGATGGCCACCAATTTGGATGGCTTTAAAAAGGAATTGGACAAATGGCTATCAATGGGTACTAGCCTTTTTGACTATGTGCTACCCATTAACAGAGGCAGTATGCCTGTGTGCACTCTTGTATTCATCCTGCTTGAGAGATCTTGTGGTTTGCCATCATGTGTGATGAACCATTGGTCTGAGCTGGCATGGCTTTTGTTATGTGATTATGTGCGTATGTCTTTAAATTTATCATAGATTTTTTTAAAAATGATTTGTATACTGTAGATTAAAACATAAATAAATATATTTATATCTACAGTATCAGATTGCAATGAAACAAGAAATCATACATGAACATGCCAACATGTCTCCTGCATGCAAGTCACATATGGATTGTTTAGATGGCCTCATAGCATTTAGTGTACTCTTCATCCACCCTGTTCAGGAGTAATAGTCACAGCAGCAAAATGAGTGGGTCTCATTGATGATGATGGGGATGGCGAAACTTCTGAAAGGCAGCTACTGGTAGAAGTGGGCAGAAGTGGTAGTTGAAGGCAACGCTGCTGGAGGCTCTTTCATAAGAATGGCAGTGATGTTCACACTAAATCTGGTTGGTACTGAGCAGAAGAAGGAAGGGGTAATACACTTCTGAATGTCCTTACCTTGAAAACCCTATGATGAACAATGAAACAATAGATAGTGCCAGAAGATGAGACCCCTCAGGCTGGAGGGAGCTATTGGGGAAGGACAAGGAACAAATACTAATAGTGCTGTTGCTAATGACACTACTAGATCTAATGCTGGTTAAAGGAAGTTTGAAAAACATACAGTGGAGAAGCATGAATCAAGACAAACTGGAAATTTACAAGCAAAAAATTAAAGAATGAACATTCCAGTACTTGGTGAGAGCAAACTAAAGTGGGCTGGAATGGGATATTTCCAATCAGACAAGTACAAAATCCTTTACTCCAGAAATAACAAACACAGAAGAACTGGAGTGGCTCTAATACTGTGGCAAGACACAGCACAAGCAGTAAAAGATTTTTCACTATAATACAAAATCCAACCAAATAATATCAATCAGAATTAGTGGAAAACCTATCAACATAACCACCATTCAAGTCTATGCTCTTAACAACAGATGCTGAAGAAGAAGAAGAAACTGAAATATCTAATGCAGGTGTTCAAAAGGAAATTAATAACAGACCAGAACAAGACATGCTACTAATCTTAGGTGATTGCAATGCAAAAGTGGAAAACAAAGCAAAATCAAATCTTGTGGGAAAATTTGGCCTAAGGGTAAGAAATGAAGTGGAAGAATGAATTGTAGAATTTTGTGAAGCCAACAATATGTTCATTGCAAACACATACTTCAAGGAACCACTTAGATGATTGTATACATGGACTTCACCATCAACTGTTAATTTCACAAATTGGAGTCAAGCTGAAAAAGATCCAAACAGAAAAGTTGTGCCAAAATATAACTTAAGTTACATCCCTGAATAGTTTAAAGTCCACATCAAGAACTATTTGCATTGCTCAACTTAATTGACCAAGAGTCAGAAGATGTGTGGACTGAAACAAGATACATTATTAGGGAAGAATGCCAAAAGACAATTCCTTTAGCAAAAAGAAAGAAAAGGCCTATATGGATGACAGAAGAAGCACTCAAAATTGCAAAGGAAGGCGAGGAGAGAAAGCAAATGGTGACAGAAATAGGGTCAGAATCTTTAATGCAACTTTTCAATGACTGTAATGTAGAGACAAAAAGAACTATTACAATGAACAGTGCAAAGAAATAGAAGAAATTTCTATTTCTATTTGAATTTTATGCACTGAGTTAAAAGCTATTTTTTTGAGTTCAGTTTGTTCACCCACAGTACTGTATGTGGTTCAGTTTGTGGTTCAAAATTAGAAATTTGATTCTTCACCTTCAAATGTGATATTACTTTTGTAGGGTGTGTAAACATAAATCAAACAATTTCTTGGGGTGTGGGGCATAGAAAAGGTTGGGAGCACTGGTATAGGAAATGGAACAACCAGCTTCACTAGTCATTTCAGAATTGGAAATATCTAATATTTACTTTTAGGTAGAATAGAAACCTATCTAAAGATAGAATCCTGTGCATGTTTAGACAGAAAAAGCCCTTCAGCTTCCAACATTCTATAGATGATCAGAAAATATCCACAACTACCAGATGAAAATAGGAATGAATGCTATGTCTGATTTCAGAGGGAAGTCTGGGCAGAGACAGATGGTCAGCCAGGTGTCCATTTTGTATACCTACCACTGGTAACCAGGTCAGAAACATTCAGTGACAGATAATAGAAAATGCATGACTTTGCTTCCAGATACATGAAAGGTGTACTTCGTTTCCCTACTAAAGGCAGTGATCACAAATAAATTTTAATTTCTTCAGCAATAACAGTGGTACTGAGCCACTACTGAGTGGAAGTTTGCAGATTGCATCGTCCAGTTTCCTTTCCTTTCCTTTTTGTGGTATGCAAAAACTATTTCCCTTATTACAGGGCATGCTTTATACAAACAAGCTATGTAAATGGTCGAAATGGAAAGCTATAAAGTTTCGATTAGCCAAGATTTATTTCCCCTGTGCCTGTTTGACCTCACTGTGCAGGAGTAAATAAGAGAATAAATATACTGAATGTTGATAGATTTACAGTACTGGAAAGGCAAAGGCTCTGTAGTCTTATTTTATTTTAACATTTTATAGTTTTGAATGAAAAATTAATAAAGATTTACTTTAACTGTTTCTAGATGCAGAACCAAGTATAATTGGTTCCCAGGAGCCAGTGCATTTATTTAACACACATTAGCCATACCTCATATTTTAGAGCTAGCCTTTGTCTTTGCAATGCTTTTTTAAATGCAGCTTTTATGCTTCTTCAGGAATGTGTCAGTCTCTTATCACCACTTCTGCCAGCCCATAAACCAATAGCTGCACAACAATGCAATGTTTAAAGTTTTAAATGACCATATTTAGTCTGGATGCACAGGCAAGTTCTCAGCATTCAAAGGTCTATGAACTCCAATGGAGCTTACATTTTAAGACACTACTTCATGCAGGAGTAAAAAAAGGAGCTATGCTGGAAGAGAGATTTATCAAATTAACAGAAGCAACATGCAGAATTTCTCTCACTTGTATTGCTCCACTCTTGATGTTGTGCCAGATTCACAACTATACATATTTCAGGCATAATAATCATTAAATGACAGTATTAGATAAATAGGTGGGGCTGCTATAACAGTGGCAAGACTGCATAGTGATTGAAAAGAGACAGAGCAGGTTCAACATGAATCTGCTACAAATTTGAGTAAGGCTAGTGGTACAGAACACAACCTCCCACTCAATGTGGTTCATTTAAAGCACTTCTCCATGCAGGAGTATCAAAGATTGCCTATTACCAGGGCCTGAAAGACACATTTTTACTATTCATAGGTACAAAATATCTTCAGTTTCAAAGGCAACCAAAGCTTTGGATTTCTCCTCACTTTTTCTGAAATTCTAGATGCTGTAACTGAGGTCTGTGATGCACGTGCAGTTTGTGACCTCGAACCTGTGACCTTCCCTAGTCTTCTCATGCTAACATGCAGCATGGAGTGTTCCTTCTGCATGGAGGTTTCTACCAAGAGCATGTGGTGCTGGTGTAGAAGCTTTCTGTACCCTTTGGAAGAACCATGGAATGAACGACAACTAGGAGGGTGGGGGAGGGCTTGCATGACTCCTTCCACACAGTGAAAGAGGAGGTAATGGGCACAGCATGGAACTGTGCGGGCTAACTCTGTCCTGTCGCTAGTGTACCTGCTAGCCACACAGGTGTGTCATCTGGGCATTTGGAGCATGAGAGAAGAGATGCTAGGTACATGATGGCAGAGGCACACAGACGTCATCATTATGCAGAGAACCCTGGACCAGTGCTCATGTGGAGGAACTTTGCATGTGTACACTGGTACACACAGAGGGTCTTTCTAATCCCTCTCCAAAATGAGGATGGGATGCATGTGTGTGCTGTTGATACAAAGAGGAGCTGAAAAATTCACAAATCCTTTATGCATTTTTCAGAGATGTTGCCTGTATGTATATGTTATTGGCAGGAAGATGGACGAAACATGCAACTATGTTGTTTCAGGGAAGTGGCAATGAGTGCAGCTTGGTTTCATGCCAATGGGCAGCCTATCCTGTGTTCCTGTCTGTACTCATGGAATCGCTATGGCCAGCAAGCTGAAATCTGCCCAAGGGCATCCATGGGACAACATTTGTTGTTAGATGAAGTACCTGAAGAAGCCAGCTTCTTCTATGTAATGCCTTTCTAAACTATGTACAACTTTGGTAACAGGTTTTACTTTGAATCGGTGCCTTCTTTGAGTGCATAAGCATTCAGATACTTACATGTTCCTGATAAAATGTTAAACCCAAAGATTTCAACATCATTTCAGCTGCTGTGTTTCAAATTAATTAGCATACATGGCTGAAAGTTAAAATAGTTTTCAGTGAAATAACACACACAGTATGTTAATGTTAGTATAGTGGTGATCTTTTCCTATGGTGTTAGGTACTTTAAAAAAAAAGGGCAAGGAGTAAGGTCGCAAAGGAAATCAAACCCTGATGTGGATAAATGAAACATGAGGCCTACTGACTTTCTAAAAACATTTTAAATAATATTCTCTAAGGTTTCATTTTGTACTGAAGGCAATTGTAATATGTTTTGGAAGATGGTGTAAGGTTTCCATTAAGGAGAGATCATGCTTGCTAGTTTTTTGTACCCAATGAGGGGTAGGGGAGATGGAATTAGGGCTTATTTAGTAAAAGGCGGGGAATTTTATAAGTTTTCTCCAGACTATAAAAATAGTAACTTATACATTAAACCACAATTTGCATTTTACATTTATTTTTAATTTGTACCATTCCTACATCTGACAAGGTGATCCACATACAGAGTGGCTTTAGATGTGAATCATATGTGCAAAAGTAGGAGAAATGGTGGAGTTGTATCTCGTAGACTCATTCATAATTTGGCAGTGGGAATTATGTGCTGTTCCTGTTTTGAAACATATCTTGAAAGCACTTAATATTTTTAAATTTTACAATTTGTTTAATTTTAAACTCTGTTGCTTGTGGGTTGATATGTTGCTGTTTTACTTTAATGTGTGATTTTATGGGTGTTATATTGGATTTGCTTGTTTATTGTTGTGATTGCCTTCCTGGGATCCCTTGTGGATGAAAGGTGGTTTATACATTTTAGAAATAAAAAATAACAAGGTATGCACATTTCCATAGCAGAGTTTTGGGAATTATACTTTAGATTTACTTCCTTAATGCTGTCTTGCTTGATTAACTTTTTCATATATCTTTTTTGTAAACTTCTCCAGCTTTGATCTCTGTTATGTTGGCTTTATGTTGCTAGTTTTATCTGACGTTTAGTTCTGCTCTGTATTTTATATTTTGTTGGTTATTGTTTTATGTCTATTGTTGGGAGCTGTTGTATGAGAGCATTGTCTTGAAAGCAAAGGTATGAATATTTAAAATAGTATAATACATTTTTTATTTTTATCCCACTTTCTTCATTTTTTCCTGAAACCACTATGCTTAAGACTGTTCTTACCTGGGAGGAAGCCTTTCTGAAGTCAGTGGGGTTCCTTCTGAATAGCTGTGGACAGGATCATACAGCATGACACATGGCATGTGGATTAATTTGAAGGTTTCCTTAAGTCTCAGTATAATTAAACGATTGGATCTCCTGATGTATAGCCTGGGGTTGATTTATTTATTTATTTATTGATTTATTTATCTATTTATTGTATGCCATCCAATACCACAGCCTCTGGACGGCTTACAAAAAAAATATTTACAACAGCTATGTTGGGGTCTTTGATCTTCTGTAAACAAGATCAATATTAAATGGCTGGGAAGTGAGCTGGACTTCTTAGTTGAATTGTTAAGAGACATCACTGCTTCCAGCATAAGGCTCTTGCACGGGAACATCTGTATTTTCTTTTTCCTCTTCAGAAGAACGTGTTGGCAAGAATTGAATGTTCCCCAAAGAAAGGTTTTTCTTTCCATCCTCCTTTCTAGGTTGTATTCGATGTGGCTTCCCAAAAGAAACAACCGATCAATAAGTGTGTGTGTGTGTGTGTGCATACACATGTATGCATATTCTAGCCTTGTATTTAGGCACTAGCCTGCTAGTTGTAAAACTACAAAGAACTGCATGCAGTTGAATAAGCAGGCTGATGGAGGAGGGTTGGAGTCCTGCACAGAAACCAAGTGGGCTTCTAAAAAGTGCCCTGCTCCACATCCAGCCTAGAAATGCAGCTTTCCATTTCTCCTCCACCAGTCCCCAGCAGACCAGTATTCTTTTTCTTAACTTTGTGGTTCTATTTACAATACTGATGTAATGTATATAAACATTTACACAGGGTTTTAAAACCAATGGATTGGATCCAGATTTAGGCACATGCAACTTGCTGGTGGAAGCAAATTTTCCTGCTCCTCACAGCTACACCCCACTGGCTCCTGAAAATGCTGCCCAAAGTGTTGTGGGGCACACCTTGCTGAATGGGTACACTTTGGTGTGGAGAAGGGAACTTTGCTGGAGAAGGGAATTTCCACAACAAGTGGGCTGAAGTGTATTAAAAAGGGTGCTGTTTTAAAGATTTTCTAGGTAAATACATTGTTGTGAAATAAGTTGATGAATAAGAATGTTCAGATTGAATCTCAAAACACAGAATATAATGTGACTTATCCACTCATTTTGGATTTGTGAAGAATGAGGTATTTTAAGATTGGGAAATAATAATTAATTTGCTAACTGTTGCTAGAATTGCAAACAGTGGTAGCTGGAAGGGAAAATATCAAGTTAATAAATGAGTAATGATGATCTTGAAACTGCTATTTATAAGGGAACTAATTCTCTATTTTAATCAAGGAAAATATAATTGTAAAATGTTCTATCAAAGAATAATGAAAGGTGAGACAAGATGCAACCTTATGATTTATTGGGAACATTGTAAGGAGGAAAACCTACATACAGTTATAAAGCAATACACATTCCTTCAGATGACTGGACTTAGTATGAATTAATACTGTACAGATTTAGTCCAGGAATCAGTTTGGTATTCTCCAAAATAATTGTCTTGGGAGAGGACCAGAGGGTTTGATGGTGGATAAGGTGACTGAATAATTGGTTCTTCTTATACTATGTACTAAATTTTTCAAAGGCCCAAACCACAGAGTGATCTCATGAGTTACATGCCTCGAAAAGCCATGTGTTCTGGCCTGATGATATAACAAATGAGTAACCATGGCATCGTTGCTTTTTGGAGTAGTAGTTGAAGCTTATGGGCATGACCCAGACTGCTACACAGTTAGTCCTAAGCATGCAGAGTGGCTTCTCTTTCCTTTGTCTTCAGAAAGCATCCCCACAACTCTGGTGAATTTTAAGCCAGAGTAAAATGTGTTTGCTGTTAGCAGCCCTACTACACATCCATTTTACTCTTTGTATCAGACCCTATAAATCTAATTGCGGAAAAATCTGTAGTGGTTCCTCAGCTTCCTGAAATATGTAGACAATTCCTTTAACCATCAGATCCCATGCATGAGATGATGTTGTACCTGATCCTCCATTCTTAGTAGTACTTGTTTCTGCTAAGATACAAAAACTTAATAGTTTGTTATTGATTACCAGAAGTGAACTATTAACACCACTCAGCTTCTTCTGAGCCAGACCCAAAAGTTGAGCAGGATTCTGTACATGCAGTGGCTCATGTAATAGGACTTACCTCTTCTTCTCTCACCTTGCAGCTGCCCCATGTCCTCTGAGATCTGCTCTTCAGGGTTTCCAAACCCTCCACAACAGATTGTGGGAGGGGGGTGCAGGGGGCAGAAGGGAAATCCATTCTTCCAGTCATTTTCCTTTCACTAGGGGGACAACACCATTGGATACAACCCTTTGTCTTGCCCAGATGTCTTCCTATAAGAAAGCCTGGCTTCTTTCATGAGGTACAGGTTTGCCTCATGAGGCTGGGCCGGTGTGTGTGGCTCACGGAATGAGGCAGAGGGACAGGCCTGGCCATGATGAGACGAGACAGCCAGGCATCAGGAGCACCTCCAGCAGCAGCAACTGTGGGGACAGCGGGATGTGGCACTTCTGCTTGGTAATTGCTCTGTGTTGCCACAGTGCACAGGCAGGATGTGGGTCCTTATCGCCAGGGAATGCCACCCAGAGAGCCTACTCTGCCTCCTGACCTCTGCCTTGTTCGAGGCAGCCAGGGGACTCCCCACTCACTGGTGGCCCTGGCGGACCCTGTCTTGGTGTAGTGCCACATGTGAATACAGGCAGTTTCTCAAGATGCATATGTATTCGTGGAATAACACAATTACTCTGTTTACTATATTACCAAGGATTGTCAATAGCAATGTGCATATTGACTTCAAATTTAGTCAATATGCACTAATATTAACTAGATGTACAATTACGCTTTTTCAAATGGGAGAATCTTCATTTGTGTGAATGTTTATGTTAAAAGTTGCTTTGTGAATTGCGCCTTAAACGTCTCTCCATGCAAGACAACCTTAGCCACTGGAGCATCCTTTCCCCTCTCCTCCTTAAAGGGTAGTCTTTAGACAGTACTCCAACTGTAGTATTAAAGCCCCTTCTTTGAAGTGCTGGGTTTGTTCTATATTTTGGTTACAAGGTTGTTTCAGTGAAGTCAGCCAACAGCCTTACAGGGCTTTTTGGCTCATGTTCACTTGCAGTTTTCTTGGCAGCACTGCTTAATTCTTCATCTTTATACATCTCTCTCTCTCCCCCCCCCCTTCCCTGATTTTCTCCCTCTCCATTTCTGCTTCCTCACAGAACGATCACCACACAGGCCTATTCTACAAGCTGGCCTACCGGCAAATACTTCCACAATTGTTGGAGGTGACGCAGAGTTTGTCTGCAAAGTCTACAGTGATGCCCAGCCTCATATCCAGTGGATAAAACACATAGAAAAGAATGGAAGTAAATTTGGCCCAGATGGATTGCCATATCTAGAAGTTCTAAAGGTGAGTTCTCTCTCTTTTTCTGACAATCCACAATCTTTTTACAATATTAAAAAGTTGGAATAGAATTTGCTTTAATGACCAGAAGCTTTCATCATTGACAGTGCATAAATATTCTGGAATAAAAAGTTATTAGTCTAAAGTTTATTCTCTAAACAAAAGCAAAAGTTTGTTCCATGTTTTGCTTTCCAGAAACTTTTATCTGTCCACAGACTAATTTTTCAGGCATCATGATTGTGTTTTAAGTGGATTGCAATGCCACTTTTTTGACATCATTGTGATTTATTCACTGGCACAGAGTACACAAAATAAAGACAATACTCTATTTTTAATATTAAAAAGCTGGGAAAACACTGCAGGTCCTGTGCAGAGCTGAATTTTTTGTATGTCAAAGATACTGAGATGTCAATTTTTCACCAACCTATTGTGAAATATCCACAGGGCAATGATTTTTGAGTTGGCAGCTATTTTAAAGTATGCCTGGTTTTGTTACAAAAGAGCAGCTCATTTTAAAGGACTGTTTTCTTGGGAAGTTAAGTGATGGAGCCAGTCATCTAATGAGTTGGCATCCTGAACTGTTCATTTAGTTTCATCTGTTTGGAAGCTTCCCCATTTCAATTTTGCAAGGAATCTTTGTTATTTTAAAATAAAATGAGCACAATATTTCAGTACTAGTGTTTATGCTAAATGGAAGACTTCGAGTGTTTTGGTGGTGGGACCATGTTGGTGTCTACAATTGGGGCAGCAGTTACATTGTTCTCCTGTGTTATTGGTCTGTTCTAGCATTCGGGGATAAATAGTTCCAATGCTGAAGTGCTGAAACTGTACAATGTGACAGAGGAGGATGCTGGAGAATATATTTGTAAGGTCTCCAATTATATAGGGGAGGCCAACCAGTCTGCCTGGCTTATGGTTCTGCCAGATAAAGGTAAAACTGTCTGTTAAAGAAAGCTGGATGTAGAAGCTGGAAAAAATTGGTGCTTTGGGATTCTGCAGGCAGCTTGTAGGATAACTCCATGACCTTGGTGTATTTATAATCCTCTCTTGGAGATGCAACTGGTGTTACTCCAGTAGCCATGGAAAAATTCCCACAAATACCATGTGTGTGCCTTTAGTCATCTGTTTGTGATCCTTCTGTGTTCCCTGTTTTATTCTGAGGTATAATTTGTATCTGTATAGATTTGTTTTCAGCATAATCTGAAGGACTCTGACCGGACCATTCTGAATCTTCCTCACTTTCACTCACTTGTCCTCTTATTCTTAATCTATGTACATGATAGTTTAGGCAATGCTCTGGAAATTACAATTATTATTTGGGCCCATACTGAGGTGTGCAATACATACCAGGCTTTTTTCCCAGTATAGCGGCCGCATGAATCTGAATCAGTATAGAGCCCCCTGCCCCACTTCTGCCAACAGAGAATCCAGTATTCTTAATTCCCAGCTGTATACCCATGTTACTGGGTTTTGCTTGCTTCTTGTCCTTGTGATAGAAGCTAACTGTGTGAAAGCATTTAATAGTGGCCTTTTTAAAAAGCAAAGCAAAACATATGACATTTGAATACCTGAAAAGATAAATTATTTTGTTCTCACCTCTTTGGTCCCTTGGTAGGAGGCCTCTTTTATATAGATGTCTAAATTCCCTTTTTTATAGCATATTAAAATAAAGCATTAAACCTACTATGCTGGCTATTCTATACAAGTCTTTGTTGTTGCTGTTGTTGTTACACTTCCTTATTTGGGCTTTAAATGGGCCTCTTTGTCTTTCTTTGTTGTACAGTCATGTTTTACCGACTGCCCCATTATTATTTTTCTGGATGAGGGAAAATGTTTAAAATGTTTTTGGTCACTATGATGTAACACAAATCTGCGAAACCAGACGATCTGCCTCAGATTGGATTCCCATGACTACTTTAGGTAGTGATGACCTGCTTTCTCTTTTAGTTTTCAAATTGCTTACCTGAGTTTGACCTATATTTGACTCCATGATGGATTTCTACAGTACTGCCTTATATTCACAAGATTCACATGACTACTTGAGGCAGTGGTAGCTTGTCTTCTCCTCAGGCTCAGCCATTGAATAATATGTCACTAGATTAAAGAACAATTAAAAAAAACTTTTTGTTAATCCTTATTGTAATGAACAACCCCCTCTTTATTTAGGGTTCATACAGTATTTATGATCTGCTTTTATTTATTAGACTTGGTTGTCATCATCATAACCACCTTCATCATCATATTTATATTCTGTCTATTCCCAATACTGTCTATTCCCAAGGCAGCTTAAAACCTAAGTAGTTAAAACATTAATACAAATGTACAAATTTAAAAATATAATTAAATCAGCAAGAATGTATAATACCAAAATTAAAACAATAAAACAGTGTAAACATTAGAACTAGCCCAACATTATTGCACAGGTTCAGACTTTCAGACTTCAGACCTGCTGAAACAGAAAAGTTTTTGCCTGCCTCTGAATGTATCACAGGGAGGGTGACAATCATGCCTTTCCAGACATGGTGCTCCAGAGCCTTGGGGCAACCACCAAGACAGCCCTTCCCTGCATTTCTAAGAATTTTCTAAGCAATGTACAAAACAATCCTACCTTTATCCTACCTTTTTGTCAAGGGACTAAAGGTAACTTACACAATCCACCCTATCTCAACCTTATCCTCACAACAAGGTTGTGAGTTAGTTAGGCTGCAAGTCAGTATGACTGGTCTAAAGGCACCCAGTGAGCTTTGTGGCTTAGTGGGCACTAGAACTCATATCTCCTGCTTCCCAGGCCAACCCTCCAACCACTTCACTACAAGTTTCTCATAATGAAGTAGTTTATAATAGTCTTCTGTAGAGATTACCTTCCTGGCAATGTTTGTAATGATAAGGAGTTCAGAGAAAGGGTGCTATGACAGTGAAGATCTTATTCTGAGACATCTTGGGATGGACTTCCAAAATCCTGAGTACCATCAGGTGGGTGTCTCTTGATTAATGTAACACCTGAACAGGAAGGTGGAGATGCCTAGCAGTCTCTTAAGGAATCTGCTCCTCAGATTTTGAGGACTTTCCAAGCCAATACTAGAAGTTTAAGCCTGGCCAGACAGTGCAGTTTCCTCAGCACAGATGCAATATCCTGGTGAATAGCCCTCCTGTTACCAACCTGGCTGTGGCACTCAGCACTTACTGCAGCTTCTGGACCACTTTTAGGTGCACCCCAAGGTAAAGTGCACTGTAGCTATCCAGTTTTGAGATTACCACTGCATGGGCCACAATGGTCAAGAGCTCTCTGCCCAGGAAATGTAAAACATTCCCTTACATTTAACCTCATTGTATGTTTCTGATATTCCCCTTTCTTAATGGAAGGACATGCTAAGCGATGTTCAGATGGTCTTTTATGTTTATCCACGTTTGATCCTTCTTTCTGTGTTTATGTCACTTTTCCACTTGAACATTTTGTGGAGGAATTTTTCCATGTGGTTTGCATGCATAAATAGGTGGTGAGTGTAGGTTTGGTGAAGGGTTTTGATGATTAATTCTCTCTGAGGTGAGCTGGGATTTCTTGGTAATTGCCTTTTGGTTGAGGGCTTTGTGGATGGGATTTCCCCATGGCTGTGCACTATTGTCTCTTTGCAGTGCCGAGCTCCTGTGGTCCTACTTCCCATCCACAAGAATTCCTAAAATGTCTAGCTTTTCTCTTGCTTCCCCTTTGTTTTCTAGGCTGCCGGTGTTAACACTACGGACAAAGAAATTGAGGTTCTCTATATACGGAATGTTACTTTTGAGGATGCTGGGGAGTATACATGCTTGGCGGGTAATTCTATTGGGATATCCTTTCACTCTGCATGGTTGACGGTTCTGCCAGGTATATACTGCTATCTTTCAGTGGTTTCCTTCCCCTCCTTGCTTCATTGTTGATGGCTACCAAACTGGCACAGCTTCTGTCTCAGAAATGGGCTTTTCATTTCCTGTAAGGAAAACAGAAAAGCAAACAAATTACAAAATGTTTCACTTCAGCTTAAAAGGATAAACTGAAATGCTTTCGAATTTCTTTTTAACCAGTTTTTCAATTGTTTGAATGCTTACTATCAATTTGAAAGAAAAGGTTTCTTCAGACACCTGACATACCAAAATTTATCAGTAGTAAACTTCTCCCGGCAGGATTGTAAATTGTGCTGGGAGTTATAAGTAGCATGTTATCAAGAAGACAAACAAAAGCTAAAAAGAATGCCCCCAACCCCAACCCACCCCCAGACAACCCTGGGTTCATATTTGAATCTATGAGAATATGCTGCATTGAAATGTGAATACAGAAGCAGTGTTTTTACATATCTTTGGAATCAACCTGGTGTATTCTTTAAATACTGCATGTTCAAAGCAAATGGCTACTAATTTGCTTTTTCTGCAAAGCATGCCTTGTCATGCTTGAATTGATGTTGTTTCTGTTTTAAGCAGAAACACACATCTAGCACTTCAGTCTCTGAAAACTGGTATATCTCAGAAAAATACTTTTAGATACACTAATGAAATCTCTTTCTTTATAACCGTTCAGTAAAGTGCAACTGCTTTAGTATTAATTTTGAAGAAACTTGCACAGCTAGTAACTTTCCGGTCAGTATATTGAGTGCTATGATTTTTAAAGTGAAGTTTCCTTGCATGTGCATTGCTAAAGTATATTGTTCATTGTGTGTTTGTGCTGTGGTATGAATTGTTCTTAAGGGTTCTAGGCTTCTAGGTTATTTCTTCTCACTTTCTGTAAGAGACAACCCACTTTACTACCCTCCTTAACTATTAACTTTTGAGGCTTCCAAAGCACATTCATCGCTAAACAGGTAGTTAGCAAGGAAAGTTGATGCTGCTTCTGCTTGCAGGCTGCTTTCCACATTTGCAAGTGTTTAAGCATAGTTTCTTAATCAGTTTGCTTTTATTAATATTAACACAAGATGAGACGAATGCACTGCTTGCATTGTGGCCACCTATTGATGCAGAATGCTGCCGCTGAGTATTGTGGTTGCTGCTGAGGTGTTGAGCTAAAAGGCATGGGTCAGATTGCAGAAACTAATCTATCTCACTTACTAGAAGAGAAAGAAAGTAGACCAGGACAGACTAAACCAAACTCTCATTACATCGATGTAAGTCAGTGCTTTTAAACCATTATAAAAATTAATACCAATTAACTGAAAAAACCTAATCACTGTCATTATGTAAAGAATAAGCATTGGCAGAGAGAACGTGTAAGCTAGCTCTGCCATTGTACAGTTCCAGTCATGACACTCGGTACTGTTCAGGATCAGATGTGAGTCTGATTGTCCACTGATAGGGTTAACTAAGTGCCTACCTGCCCGTGTATGTGAAAGTTAATTTTTGGAAACCAACTTCAAAGTATTCCCCTAGGCCATGTCAGGATGCATTCTCATAACTTCCTTCTCCTGCCACAGAACAGTCCCAATACTGATACTATGAGGGCAAGTTGAGACCATGGTACTGTGAAAATATACTGCATTTTAAATATGTGCTCTTTTATGGTGCTGTGCACCCCATGTCAAAGATCACGGAATTGTCAAACAGGAGATGTATCATTTAACGAACACCAAACTGATTTCTCCTGCTGAAAGAGAAAAAAGTAATGTCCATATTCTTGTGACTTTGAGTAGTTAGTGGTTACTATAAAAGAAGCACATTGACAAATCCATCAGTTTTCTTTGAACTGTGGATGAATATGCAAGCTTGCTGTGTAATTACCTTTGCTCCTTCAATATGATCCTTGGGAATTTTAGGCTTGTGAAAGTATTGTGCTAACTCAGCTTGCTGCAAATTAGCTTAAAACAAATTTTGAGATAAAATTGGAGGCTTTTTCTCATGCAAAAACAGAGAGTGTGGAAAGAAAACAAAATAAGTTTTGTTGGGCAAACTCCTCAGAAACGTTCTGTACAGACTTTCCTAGATTACCGGAGGGTAATCCAGATGTTTTTGCCAGAACCTCCCCTTTCACCTTGAAGTTCTAAAGGAATCTGTGAAACCTGCAGAAACGTCAGGGGAGAGGCCATTTCCAGATACAGTTCACAGTTTCATTCCTGGGCCTCTATGTGCATGGAGACTGTAAGCAAAAATCAGGCTTATTTTTCCTAATAGCCCAGAAATTAAAGGAGTTCTGGGTTAGTTTAGTTTCCAAAGGATTGAGAGCTTAATTGGGCACTCAGTTCCTACTGAGTTTAGTCCTGTGCTTACTTAGATGTAAACCCCACCATGTTCATGGACTTACAACTAAGTAATTATGTATAGGAAAGTCTTGTTTAGTATCTAATGCACCTTGCCACTTTTATGGAGTCTTGCTTAAATGAAAATTCTTGTCATAAAGGTGTGTTTTTGACTGACTCAACTGGCACATGGATGCCTAAACCAGGCTAGTTCATGCCTAAGCTTTATTGTGCTTTGATGTCCCATAAGCCCTGCTTTTCAGCTAGCTAATTCCGGACTTGTTTGGCTTTCATTGTGTGTTCAGGTGGCCCATAGAGCTAAATACAATGCTCTTGAAAAATTGTTTTACTAAACCTGTCATTTGCTTCAGGCTAAAGATTGGGAGATTGGGACAAATATTGATTCATCTGGAATGAATTATGTGGCCATTTTCCAGTCTCAAGAAACTTGGCTAAAAAGAATACGTGTGTGTGTGTGTGTGTGTGTGTGTGTGGAGGGAGAGAGAATGAAAAGGTGATCACAAGAATAATTTCAACATGCAGCCTTTAATTTTAAAAGTTAAATAGGATTAGCAAATAACACCACAGTGATTTTGTCCAGAAGTTACCTCAAAAGGCTCTCTTGGTGGGGTGAAAGCAGCTCAGGCCAGCTCCGCGGTTGGCAGGGGTGGGGGGAGTTGCACTGAGTTGTCTTGAAAAGGACCCTCAGTGTAACATTTTTCCACTGTGGAAATTGTCAGCATTCTGTATCTTGCATAGTTTGTCCAGAGCCTGATGCGGTATCCCTATGTATGACACACTGTGAAATAGATCTGTGCTTGTCTCTTTATTTTTTAACGCATTCTAATTTTTTTCCATGACTGTCACTTGCCCTCTAGCTCCCATAGAAGACAGACCGTATCCAACATCCCCAGACTACCTGGAGATTGCTATTTACTGTGTAGGGGTCTTCCTAATTGTCTGCATGGTGATGACAGTGATCCTGTGCCGCATGAGATCCACCACCAAGAAGCCGGACTTCAGCAGCCAACCTGCCGTGCACAAGCTAACTAAGCGCATTCCTTTGCGCAGACAGGTAACAGAAAGTAGATAAAGAGTTAAAAAACCTATTACCCTTCCTTTAAGAAAACAAGCCAGCAGGCCATTTTGTGTACGATCTGTGAGAGTCTTGTAAGAAGATGAAGAAGCCTTTAATGACTGAATGGTGAAATCAGAGCTCTCTGGATAAGCTCAGGGGCACCCTGCTCTTAAGTGCAAATTCAGAGCAAAGTTCTTCTGGTCACTTGATCAAAGGGATTCCAGTTGCATCGTTTCTGGGCCTGGCATAGTTTCCTGAAATCCATTCTGAATTCTGAGTCTAAAAACTAAAGCTAAAATAAAGCACTAGTTTCAGGATGGTGGTAAATTGTTTAATATCTGAGCGGAAACTGTTGATGCTGCAAAGTTGAGGAATTGAGATTAAATTTCCAGTGCAAATTGAAAGCAATCATTGGAATGTAGTAAGTGGATCATTGAGAAAGAGAGAGAGAGTGGCAAAAGAGTCCATTTCCGGGTGCCTTCCTTTGAGCTGCTGCCTTTCAGAACAGCTGGTACCAAAGGCATAGGAATGGAGTGGGAATGCGTCTTCCTCACAAGGACAGGGATAACTGCATTGCTGGGACTCTGCATTGCTGGACACAGCAACATGTTGCAGGTTGGGTGTTGCATTTTTCACTTTGGTGTTTTCACCCTTGCTGCTGTTCACCAAAACTGCAGAGATTTCTGAGATCTGGGACTGTATATTTCATAATGTATGTACTGTATGTTGTTTTAGAGAGGAATCATATTTTGTGGGTTGGAGAATACTTGGCAGTTCTTAAGAATTGTTATCTAGTAATGTTGCAAAACTGAATACAGACACCTCATGTAGCAGTTCAGATGAATTAAATAATGGACTGTAGAATACATTTTGTTTTTCAATGAGCAAGGAGTCACCTTATCACTACTACAGCGAAAGAAAAAGAATGTTCCTTTGTTTCTGCTATGTTTTGAATAGTGTGAGGGAAAGAGGTACAATGGAGTCCTATTTAATCAGAGACATTATAGAAAAGATGGCATTTTGTGAGTTGCCATCATTTCTGAGATTACTTTGCACTCAGCTGCTTTTAAACTGTATGAATTGGACCGCAGATTGTGACATGTATGCTTAAAGGACTTGAAGAAAGGTCAGATTGTCTGGTCTTTTCTAAACTTTGAGCAGTTCATCTGTTCTCTGCCTATGGCACATTGTAATCTAGACAGGGTGGATTTGATCAGAGAAGCAGAGAAAAAACTGCTGGATATGCCCCTTGACAACAGGCCAGAGAATTTGTCCTGTCGTTCTTTCCACCATTGTGATCCTTAAAATCAGTGGAGAAATAATGGAATGGGGGGAAAAGATGCCTAAAGGATATTGCTTGCATGAAAACGTATCCTAATTGTGGTTTTGTGCTACTTTTTCTCATGCAAAACAGGACACCTCTTTTTGTAGAACCACCTTCTATGCCATATTGCATACTGCTCTAAGTAGCAGGTTTCCGGGAGGAACAAAGGGATGCAGCAGCTGGGGGAGTCAGTAAAAATTGAGTATTCCACCATGTACAAAGCCACCACTGATGAAAACTTAAATGTGCACACACATATATAAAACATCTACATCTCCTAAGCAGGAATCACTGTATGTACACAAAGCTAATCCATTCCCTAGTATTTGTGCATAAATGTTGGGTTTGGATTCTTTCTTCTCCTTTCTTCTTCTTTCCAGCAGTGTTGTATGGAAGAGAATTTAAGTATCAGTTCCTTTTTTCAGCTCATATCTATCTGTCTTTAAAATATATCAGAAGTGGACAAACTGTGGTTAGTGTTAACTATAGTTGCTTGAAGCATGCCAGGATCATCAGCCATGGTCTGAATTTGGCTTGTTTCAAAGAACTATAATTAATAGTCACCACTGTTCCTGATTCAGAATTACAGACCACATTTAAAAATGGAAATACATGATTCTCATCTCATGTGCCAGTAATACGGAACTGCATTGCCTTGCAGAAGCATTCCTCCTTGACTTTTTCACATTATATTGTACAATAACTTGAAATTGAAATGAATTTAATTTAATTGGTATTGTTTCTACTGGATATTTACAAGATACTCAACACTGAAAGTGCCAAATATTTTTATTCTAACACAAAAGTTAAGTAAGCAAAAACAAACTGTCACTTGTATTTACCCCTTGAGTCAGTACTTGGTAGAAGCATCTTTGGCAGCAATTATAGCTGCAAGTCCCCCTGGGTAAGTCTAGATTAGCTTTGTGCATCTGGATCCTGCAGTGTTTGCCCATTCTTCCTGGCTTTGTCTGGTTGGATGGGGGCCGTTAGTAAACAGTCTTGCCACCGATTCGCAGTTGGACTGACATCTTAGCTTTGAATGAGCCATACTAAGACATTCAGGTTCTTGGTTTTAGACCATGCCAATTGTTACTTTGGCTGCGTATTTAGGGTCATTGTCCTGCTGGAAGGTGAACCTCTGCCTGGGTACAGCTCCCAGGTTTTCCCCTTGAATTGCTCTGTATTTGAGCACTGTTGGCTTTCCACCACACATTGCATTCTGCAACAAGACCAAAAGTATTCAGTTTTGGTCTCATTAGACCAAAGAACCTTACCATATCTTTGTTGTGTCTTCCACATGTCCTTTTGCACACTCCAAATAAGCTTTTCTTTATATATATATATATATATATATATATATATATATATATATAT